>NC_057797.1:305072871-305075962 GCF_018294505.1 Triticum aestivum
TTTTGTGACGTGGGGATGGTGAGGGTTTTCCTTTTTTTCCTTTTTGAATTGGGTGGTGAGGGTTTTCTTTTTCCCTTTTGAATTGCGTGGTGAGGGTTTTCTATCCCGCAAAGTGGTTCAGAGGCAACGGTTTGCTAGAGCCAACCGTGTGTGATTGACATAACTTGGAAAATGGAAGTCATTGCACATGGTTTCAATTTGGGAAAGTAACCATATTTTAGGGTGCTTCCACTTTTCTTTCGTTGGTTGAATCTGAAAGTTCTACCCACGCTAGACATTCACCCTAATATGCATAAAATTCCATCAACCGAACTGCGTGCATCCACATCCCACCTTTATACATAAGTAAACATAGATTAAACATACTTGGGCATAGATAAAAAGTCATACACAAGTATAGTTGACCAATATATAGTTCAACCACCATTAAGCATACTCAAGCACATTGATAATTAAGACACTACCACTAGGACATTGAGGTGCTATATAAATGTTTTTAACCCCTTTCCACGATGACATTTGGAACAGTCCCCAAGTGAGTGTGGGCGATAGGGGGGTCCTTCCCACACAACCGAGAAACCTTCGGGGATAGGGAGCCTTGATGCATATACAGTACCCAGTATTCGTTTATGCTTGCATTGCCATCACAGTCAGTATTCTGTGGTGCTACGTTTACAATGCACAGCCCATCACAAATGGTTCACTATTATAGAACATGTATGATAAGCAGATAATCACACACATTCACTTTTCCCAAATAGTATGTGACAATTAATTAACAAGATTAGCTAATCGTTGTACGAGTGTCGGATAGGATTACGAAACATCAGACCATCGTAACATCATCACACATGACAACTATCACACATGCTATTCTATGGTGCAACGTTTACGATTAATACTTCATTAGAAACAGTTCATGGTTGCGAATCGTGTACGGTAAGGCAACTATCACAAATGTTTAGTTTGCCCGCACCGTTTTTGATATTGTCTGACATCGTAGTCGCTTTGCAAACACCAACTGTGTGGATGCTTGCACACATTTCCTATGTGTGAACCATGTCAGATTATGGTGTATATCGCAAATGTTTGTGTTTTACCAACTGTGTGTGCCGTAACGACCTGGAGAGCATAATTTCACCGTAATTTAATTGTTGCTATTTCAAATTGTACCGTATTTGAATATGAATGTATGCTATAGCTTCATTCATATCCATAACAACCAATGCATTATTTGATTCATAGGTACATATGTTTAAGAATTACATAAGAACCAAATAAAGAATGATGAACCACAGTTATATACTTGTACTATTAAAGATGGTAAAGAAAGATGCGAAATACATTCTGGTTGCTAAACAAGGTGAAGCGGAATGCTCATATTGTGCCCTCCTCCATACAGAAGGCACGCACTACTCTAGTCCAACCATTTGTGACAGCCGACCACCCATCCTTCATGGTCTTCATGCAAACCTCTAGATAATCATCGTGTTCTTGTAGAAATACTTTAACCTTTGCATGCCCACCAATCATGTATCTTGAGAGGTAATCTTGAGTAAACTGTTTTGGGAACCACAACAAAGGAAAAAGATTCAGACATTGTCATCTAACACAACTCATTATGGGCAATAAAAAGAAGGCTGCAGAGTTCTTACTTGCCATCCTGCAGTTCGCTGTTGTCTTGGATAGTGTAAACAAATAGTTTAATTGCCATCTTTTGACGCATCTTACTAACAATCTTTATCAGCTTCCTCACTTGATGTTGGTTCATCGATATCTCATTGCCCCATACACAGAATGGGTCGAAGCGCAGATCTTTACCGATGACATATGTACCTAAAAGCACGAAGTTAATATTAGAAGCTAAATAGAAATTGCACAATGATGTAGTACAACACTCTTTTATAATACATAGCATCCAATATACTCACATATTAGATGAATTAACATCTTATATTATGGGCCGGAAGGAGTTTATTGCATTCTTACAAATTATCGGTTGATTAATTGCTGCTGTATCCACGGGTTAGAGTTAGTTTGACCAAGTTCGGGATCAAATAGCCCTAAAGTATATCCAAACATGAGGGCTAGTTTCAGCTAGTTGCATCTAACCCACCCAAAAAAACTATCCAACCCAAGAGGTGCTAATTGGAGCTAGTTCTCCTAGTGCATTTATTGTCAATCTAACCTTGTCATCCAAACACCTCTTTGGATGGAGTTAATTCAGGGTTAGTCATGAGCTGGAAACTAACTCAAACCTCTAGCTAAGTTGACACTACTAGGGAAAAGCCTATACACAGAATCTTACCAGCAGCACACTTTAAAACAAGGCACTGCTACTACGTAGCAGTAGCGCGTGCGAACAAAACATGCTGCTGAAATAAATGTAGCAGTGGCGCGCCTGTAAAAAGCCGAGCTACTCCTATAATTGCCGCGACCACGCCGCCAACCTAGTTATAGCAGCAGCTCCTTAATCCAAAGAGCGCTACTGCTACTGATCATAGCAGCAGCGCCTTTTGACAATGCCCACTACTGCTAAGTTTACTCCACGCCTTGCTCCTAATTAAGTCCCACCTCGCTCCACGAACATGGTTTTTACCACCTTAAATAAGTTACTTCTCAAACTATCACAACCACTTGGTCTTCATTGAACTCTATGTGTACAATTTGTGGCCCCAGTATGAGTCTTCTCCAGTTTTGAAACCGGTGAGGACTCATACTAACAATTCAAATTGTACACAAAAAGATCATTGATGATCAATGTATTTTTGATGTATAGTTTTACATGCTTACAGATAGCAGTAGCGCATTTTAGTAGAAGGCGCTACTACTAGGGCATAGCAGCAACGCTTCTTGGTTGAAAGGCGCTACCGCTAGGGCGTTTAGCAGTAGCGTGTGTCCCTATAACGTGCTACTGCTAAGCCATTCTATCTTCCCCAACCGGCCTCCCCTCAGTCTCGATCTCTCCACTCACACTCGCACTCACACTCACTCGATCTTCCCCCTCAACCCCCCGCGTCGGTCCTCCCCCACCGGCCACCGTCGCCTACCCCTCCTCCCTCTGCACTGCCGTCACCTCCCCCTCCTCCCT
>NC_057797.1:305076229-305081043 GCF_018294505.1 Triticum aestivum
CCGTACATCTGCCCTCCACTCCTCCATTCGCCTCTGGCCGGCCCCTCCGCGCTCCGCCTTCCTCCTCCGTCCTCCTTCCTCCTCGCTCCTCCAGTCGCCCCTCCTTCTCCCTCCTCCCTCCTCCATCTACAACCCCCCTCCTGCCTGCTACATTTTGATTGTGTAAGCTAGTTGATATTTTCTTGTTGACATGCATCATTTTGATTTACTTAATAGCTTGTAGTTGATATATAACAATTTGGATTTAGTATGGTTAACTAATTAGTAAAAATTTAGACATAGTTGATAGTTTTTAGTTGATATAAACCTCTAGTCAGATATAACACTTTGATTTAGGATAGTTTCTAAGGTTTAGTTGATAGTTTCTACTTAAGTGAATTACTACTAGGGTTTTATTATATTATTTTTAGACATAGTTGATAGTTTCTAGTGATACTGAAACTATTTACTCATCTGGTAGAATGAACATGTCATATTTGTTAACTATGTCGTAGGAAAGTTCAAATTCTAACGGAATAGGTAGCGGTTTAGTGAGGTGTAGTTCGTTTTTTTCTGGTGTGGAAATTAGATAGATATTTTCTTGCTACAAGCATCACCAAGGATCATAATTTAGAGACACCTTTAATTTGTATCACTTACTATACTTACTCACTGACTTAGAAACTTTATGTTATTGTTTTTCTTTCCTGTGAAGTGGACTGTTCATCTTTGCTCATATTGCTTTAGGAAAATGGCGCGACCACCACCACTACCATGTCGACTGCGCAAGTCAAGGTGCGCCAGCAACCTTGCAACTGGCAAGATGTTCGGCATCTACTTCCAGCCGGGCTTTCATCATGCGGCGGTAAGAAATTAT
This sequence comes from Triticum aestivum, assembly GCF_018294505.1. NCBI lineage: Eukaryota > Viridiplantae > Streptophyta > Magnoliopsida > Poales > Poaceae > Triticum > Triticum aestivum. Next base: position 305,077,086 of record NC_057797.1, read on the forward strand.
ATGAAATGTAACAACTATTTTGCTTTTAGTGTTTACATTAATGCATTGTGTCATTTTGCTTTTTTTACATAGATTGTCCCATGCAATGTGAGGTTGAAATTCAACAAGCTGACAGGAGACACTGTGACCTTTGAGGCTCCTGGGCTCCCTACACTATGGAGGTCGAGAAAGGACGCAATATGTCGCAGATTGGAGGAGATGAATGCACCCGTTTCCTTGCCCGCATGGGTGTTACTGGTGGTGAGTTGATCAGCTTCTCCTTTAAAGTAGAAAGACCCAAGCTGGCTGTCTTTTATATCAACAAGGTGGAAGGTGATGAAGATGATGAGGACCCACTTGATGAAGATGATGAGGACCCACTTCATGAAGCCATCTATGCTCAAAGAATGAGGCTGAGCGAGGAGGAGGTGTGCAACCTATGGGACATAATTCTGCCACGTGATGACTTTGTCGGGGTACCATTCATGACCTGCCTGACAAGTACCATGGTTGATCGGCATGATATGGTATGTTATACTAACTGTAGTAATTTGATGATATATATGCTTTATTGTTATACTTACAAATGCAAAATGTCCGATGATATGCTTACTGAATCAGATGATATACTTAGTAGAAATGTTTAGTATGGTGTCTTTTGACATTGTAGAAATCTATACTTAGTAGAAATATATTTGCAAGAGTATGTGCGAGGCTACTTATTAATTAATATGTTTTTCCTATTCAGAAATTGCCAAAGAGCCTATCTGTGAGTTGTGGTATCGAGCCTGACGAAGAAGGCTCAGCTGGAATACGCCTTACCGCAAGGGGTTCTGTCACCACCTATAGTTACAGCATGGACACGGACGGTCGCACACACTTAAGCTCGGTTGGTTGGAAGAGATTCCTTGTTGGCAAGAATCTTCATGTTGGACAGGCCATCCTAATTACTATCAGGAACACCTACCGCCCAGGCTTGAGGATGATGACCGTCATCAATATCATCTAGAACTACATATGTGTGTGTGGCTGTATGACTATATATACCTAGTAGAACAAGTATATATGTGTGGCTGTAAGACTACCTAGTACTGCATATCATATATGCTATATTCATGTGAGGATGCATGTTGACTGTGTATGAGTACCAATAATGTTTTGTGATATTGTATGACTATATGATATTATGGTTAATGATATTGTTATCTGGTATATGTGAAACTGAAGTTTATTATATGTGAAACTGCAGTTTATTAAAACGGGCTAGGAAGCAGGAAAAAATGATGAAAGATACAGCAGTAGCGCGTTCCAGAAAAGCGCTACTGATATAGTCAATAGTAGTAGCGCGGGTCTAGACCGCTCTAGTACTAACTAATAGCTATAGCGCCATAGTAGTAGCGCGGCTACCAGCGCTACTGATAGCATCAAAACCCGTGCTACTACTAGGGTTTTCCCTAGTAGTGTGAGTATTGAAACAAGGCTGCGTTGTTGTTGTTGTTGTTGCTGTTGCTGCTCTTCTAAATATATCTAGACGTCATGAGAACATTAAGGTAACACTCTTCCTTGTTGCTATGTAGCCTTGGATTGCATATTTAGATATTAAATATAGTGCATGTTTCTATGTACCCTCAGATATATTTCATATGGCCCTAGTTAACCTAACGATAAAAGGGTTACAGATATATTCAGTTAAAAGACCTATTCACTGATTAGTCCCTTATCATCCCCCGACCTATATGGTACCAGCTACCAATATCCTGAACAGTGAGTATATATAAGCCATGGGATGAAACTAACCTCGATGGAAAATAGCAGTCGTTCCCAAAATTGTCCTGTGTAGGTACATCGAGAGGCATATTAAGCACGACAGGATAAACATCAACTAAAGATATCCATGGCTGACAAAATAATCTCCAAAAGATAGCTTCAGTGTGCAGGTGTAAGCAGGCTAGTAAAGCAAAACAAGTGGAAAGGTGTGTTAGCTGCAACAGGCCTAACATTTAACAAACAAGCAAAACAGTCATTCAAACTGGTATTGTGCTGATCTAAGTACACTGGTTATTGTTAAATAAAAATGGAAAGGCGTGTTAACTACAAGATGCAAGAACCAAATGTAGTCATTAATAGTGGTACTGTTGAAACTGGTATTGATGAAATTGAACTGCACAGTTCGTACTTGCACATATAGGACATCATGTTGTGAATAACTCGAATAAACAAGGCATACTGCGAACAACCAAAGATAGCATTTGAAACTAGACATATGCTAACTACAAACATCCGAGCAATCAAAAAACTTTAAAAGAGGCATATGCTAGCTATAACAGGATTAACAACAAGCAAATATATGCATTCCTATCGGTATGTTTAAAACTGGATTGATGAAATGTACTGCACAGTAAATAATTGCACATATAGAGCATCACATTATGAAGAACTGAAAGACACAAGGCATACTGCAAACAACCAAATATAGCAATTAAAACTGGACATATTCTCACTACACTGCAAAAGGGACTCGACAAAACAAATCATGGGTTCCCTCCTGTTAAGAGGCACGGCAAGACAAATCACGGGTTTCCTCACTTATCACAGATGGGATCGTTCCTGTGGCAATAGCATGGACCCTGGATGCGCTCCACGTTGTCCTAGATGGACTCCTTCCCCTTGGAAGAGCATGGCTATAGGGTGCCCTCCCTGATGTCGCAGACGGGCTCTTTCCCTTGGAAGAGAAGGTGGGATCTTTCCCCTTGGAAGAGCCAGAGAGGGTACCCTCCTCATGGTCGCCGTCGATGAGGTCTGACTTGGAAGTTGTGGGTCCCAAGCCAGCGTCACAGAATGTGTCCTTCAGAAATGAAAAAAGGGGCTCGTTGGCAATGTAAGATGGCAAATACTTGACAGCGAGCCAGAGGAGATCAGCGTCGGACCATGAATGAGATCGAAGAAGGTTGAACCCGAGGGGTTGGGGGTGAGCCACTTAACCTGTGACATAGCTCGCCTCAGGCCGTCGCTATCGACGACCTTGATGTCATAACCAGAGTCCGTGACATACTTGCATACTCTAGCCCGCTGATTGAGTGCCTGAGGCCACTAATGGTCACCAGCTTCCTCGGTGACGTCGGGCAAAGAGACCTCGATACAACTCTTTTGGGCTAGTCGCTCCTCGAGCTCCACGGGAAGCGTAGCCAAGATTAGGCTACGACGCTCTGGAGTGGGGGTGGGGATGGGCATCTATGGGAAAGGGTCCGTTTGGCAGGAGTCCTCTAAGAAAATCAGGGCGGCCTGGGTATGGAGTTCGGTGGGTAAGCTACATGGGAAAACCGGTAGATGTTGACAAATGGAGGCCTTGCGGCGGCGGCAGTTGTAATGCCCCGAGACCAATGTGCCAGGTGTCCTCTAGTTATTCGCTGTTGTTTCTTTGTCATTGCTTGCGTGTCATGCATTGCATATCATGTCATCATGTGCATTTCATTTGCATACATGTTCGTCTCATGCATCCGAGCATTTTCCCCGTTGTCCGTTTTGCATTCCGGCACTCCTATCTCCTCCGGTGGTCCTTTCTACCTTCTTTTCGTGTGCGGGTGTTAAACATTTCTGGTTTGGACCAAGACTTGCCAAGCGGCCTTGGTTTACTACCGGTATATCGCCTGTCAAGTTTTGTACCATTTGGACTTCGTTTGATACTCCAACGGTTAACCGAGGGACTGAAAAGACCTCGTGTGTGTTGCAGCCCAACACCCTTCCATTTTGGCCCAAAACCCTCTCCATCATCTAGAGCGTTCGATCACGATCGCGTGGCCGAAAACCGCACCTCATTTGGACTCTCCTAGCTCCTCCTATGCCTATAAATAGCCCCCTCCAAAATTCACGTCTCCTTCTTCCCCGAAACCCTAGATCCACTCCACCCGCCGCCGCCGGACGAAATTCCGCAGGCCGGATTTGTCCGGTTCCTCCTCGCCGCCACGTGTCACGCCTCCAT
>NC_057797.1:305081349-305157807 GCF_018294505.1 Triticum aestivum
AAGCGCCGCCCCGCTCCGCCGAAACTGCACCGGCGCCGCCTCGCCCGCCTCGACGCCGGCGACCGCCGCCTCCTCACCAACTCCGGCCGCCGCGGGCCCCATCGCCGAGCGCCACCACCCGGAGAGCTCCGCTGCCTCCACCGACTCCGGCGCCGCCCTCCGACGAGCTAGATCTGGCAAGTCCCCTCGCACCGGCGAGCTTCTTCAAACTCCGGAGAACCCACACTGGTCCGGTGAACCTCGCAGACCGGTGCCATATTTGTTTTGCTTGCCATTTCCAAACCATGCCTCCGATTCCGGTGATCTTTATATCGATTTCAACCGAAATCACCTCACATGTCCAGTGACACACTTGGATTTCCAAGTTGAGGCCAGGTTAAATCATTCCTTGTCAAATCATGCATATGCATCGCATACCGCATCTCGCATATCATACCATGTTCATGTGTGGTTTGTTTACTATGTTGTGTGCTTCTTTCCGGTGTTTGCTTCTTCGAGTTGGTTCCGGTAACGTCGCGTTTGTGAGGACCCGTTCGACTACGTCCGTTTGTCCTCTTCATGGACTCGTTCTTCTTCATTGCGGGATTTCAGGCAAGATGACCATACCCTCGAAATCACTTCTATCTTTGCTTGCTTAGTTGCTCGCTCTTTTGCTATGCCTATGCTGCGATACCTACCACTTGCTTATCATGCCTTCCATATTGTTAAGACAAGCCTCTAACCCACCTTGTCCTAGCAAACCGTTGTTTGGCTATGTTACCGCTTTGCTCAGCCCCTCTTATAGCGTTGTTAGTTGCAGGTGAAGATTGGAGTTTGTCCCATGTTGGAACATGATTATTTTTGGGATATAACAATATCTCTTATTTAATTAATGCATCTATATACTTGGTAAAGGGTGGAAGGCTCGGCCTTATGCCTTGTGTTTTGTTCCACTCTTGCCGCCCTAGTTTCTGCCATATCGGTTTTATGTTCCCAGATTTTGTGTTCCTTATGCGGTTGGGTTATAATGGGAACCCCTTGACAGTTCGCCTTGAATAAAACTCCTCCAGCAATGCCAACATTGGTTTTACCATTCGCCACCTAGCATTTTATTTCCCTTGAGTCGGCCGGCTCAAGGGTCATCATTATTTTAACCCCCCAAGGCCAGTACTCCTCTGAGTGTTGGTCCAACCGAGTAGACTGCGGGGCCACCTCAGGGCAACCTGAGGGTCGGTTTTACTCATAGGATGTCTCATCTGAGTGTGCCCTAAGAACTAGATATGTGTAGCTCCTATCGGTATTTGTCGGCACATTCGGGCGGTGTTGCTGGACTTGTTTTAACATTGTCGAGGATGTCTTGTAACCTGGATGCCGAGTCTGATCGGATTGTCTTGGGAGAAGGAATATCCTTCGTTTACCGTGATAGCTTGTGATGGGCTAAGTTGGGACACCCCTGTAGGGTTTTGAACTTTTGAAAGCCGTGCCCGCGGTTATGGGCAGATGGGAATTTGTTAATGTCCAGTTGTAGAAAACCTGAAGTGGATCTTAATTAAAATACATCAACCGCGTGTGTAACCGTGATTGTCTCTTCTCGGCGGAGTCCGGGAAGTGAACACGGTGTTGGAGTTATGCTTGACGTAGGTTGTTCTAGGATCACTTCTTGATCATAGTTGTTTGACCATGGTTTTTCCTTCTCTTCTCGCTCTCATTTGCATATGTTAGCCACCAAATATGCTAGTCGCTTGCTGCAGCTCCACATCATACCCTTTTACCTTCCTATAAGCTTAAATAGTCTTGATCGCGAGGGTGTGAGATTGCTGAGTCCCCGTGACTCACAGATACTTCCAAAACCAGTTTGCAGGTGCCTATGTTATCGTGCAGGTGACGTAACCAAGGTCAAGGAGGAGCTCGATGAAGATCTTGTCCTTTGAGTTGTTCCGTTCTAGTTGATTAGTAGTGGAGCCCAGTTGGGGTCGATCGGGGATATGTGTAGCATTTGGGGTAGTCTTCTTTTATTTTGGGTTCCGTAGTCAGACCTTGATTGTATCCGGTTGATGTAATGCTTTATTCATGTAATTGTGTGAAGTGGCGATTGTAAGCCAACTATGTATCTCTTTCACTTATGTATTACATGGGTTGTGTGAAGATTACCTTACTTGCGACATTGCTTTCAATGCGGTTATGCCTCTAAGTCGTGCTTCGACACGTGGGAGATATAGCCGCATCGAGGGCGTTACAAGTTGGTATCAGAGCCTTCCCCGACCTTAGGAGCCCCCACTGCTTGGTCGAATTAGCTGCCGTTGTTGAGTCTAGAAAGATGTTTTGAGTCATTTAGGAATTATATATCGGAGAGTTTAGGAATTCTTTTTACTCCCCAGTCCCTTCATCGCTCTGGTAAGGCATCCTGGTGTAGAGTTTTGACTCTTCTCTTCTCAAATTTCACTAATTTTTTTAGGATCACGCGGGTATCTTGGAATCGTTCCGATGGATTTGTGATGAGAACATTGTTCTTGGTGCCTCCTATCATTTAGGGGTTGTGGCAGTGTCCTGGGGAGTTGAGCTCCGAGGTGTTGTCGTCACAATTTTATCGTTGCAATTTTGGAATACCTGAGTTTCGCTGACATCGAAAATCTCGTTTATGCAGTTGTTGGTGAGATAACCTCGATGCCACCCAGTACTGGGACGGGAGTTCGGGAGTATTGCCATAACTCGTATAACGGATGCTTTTCGAAGGTTGAGGTAAACGATTTCCGAAGGTTTCTTGGTTATGTGTTGAAGGATGGATACAGCTGGATGTAGGATTTGTTAGTTTTGGGTGAGATATTATGCTTCCCCTGTATCCCCAACACCTGATTGCATAACCAGAAAATTTCGGGAGTTTATAAGTGGGAATTCAAGTAGCTCCTAGGATATCTTTTTGACAGATGTATGATATGAAATTGGGGTTCGACGTCTAGTGGTCCGCCTATCCACGGTTGGTTTTACAGTGGTCTTGTTGTGTCTTAAAGAGTCCTTGGCTATGCCGACTCGGGGACGCTTCGTATGTCATGTGCACTGCCTTGTACATGATGGTGTTGTACGATCGAGCCCGTGTAGGCCCCACCACGAAAACTTCGGACGAAATCTCTATCATATGTTTGTTCCGGCTTTTTCTGCAAGCCAATCCTTTGTTTTTGGTTTTGTTGTGATATTCGAGTTGCTTCGAAGTCAAATGTTGATTCCATACTTTTCCTAAGCGGTGTTCTCGTACTCCGATGTGAATACTAATCCTTCTTGATCATCGAGATTGTGTTGTCAATTCTTTTCAAATGGCGTGTCTCTCTTCAAGTGGGTCCGATCATCTCAACATCCGCAAGATCTATTGCTAGTTCTTCTCAACGGTGTTGTCTTCATCCGTTCCAAGTTGACTTTGTTTTTCCCACCCACCCACCCTTTTTCTTCGAGGACTCGGATTTCTTAATCAACTATCCATTTTATCGATGGAAGTCTCTCCATTCTTATCCGGTGTTTCTCATGAAGATTCTAATGGAGCTTCTAGTTCATCATTCTTCATTCTTTTTCTTCTCCGGTGGTTTCAAGTCAAGCTTTGTTGATCATCCTTTCCTCGTTTCAATACCTTCTCATGCCGGTGCACCTCATTATCATCCACTTCTCGCTATTCAATTGTTCCGGAGTGCTCAAGATATCTTGGAGATTCGTGTTTCCACTCTGCTTTCGTTCCAGCTTTTGCGAGGATGTTACCTCATTCAAGTCATTTATTTCAACCGGCGCAATCTCTCACTTTAAATCATTTCAACGGTGTTTCTTTTGAGTGGGACCTAACCCACAGGTCTTTTCCTAGGATCTTACCTGACTCTTCTTATTTTCCAGGAGCTATCCTCAAATTTCTTTTCAAAGTTTCACGTAAGAATGATTTATCATCAGTCATTGGTATTTCTCCAGGATCTTTCAAATTTTTTCATCGTGGCTCAACTTTTCCATTCTTCATTCCGGTGTGCCTCAATAATTCTTGGTGGTGTTTATCGTTGTCATTCTCAGATTTTGAAGATCGAAGAAGAGTTTCTCTTTAATCTTGCTCCATTCTCTTCAAGATTCATGGTGCTAGCTTGTTACCATTCTCTCATAATTGTTTTCGATTGTGAGAATTCTTTTCACCCATCCGGAGCAATTCAAGAGTCTTCTCAGTTTGATTATCCGGAGTCCATCATTTCAGGTTTTTCATTCTCAGCTTTCAGTTATCGTTCTCCTAATCTTACCAGTGCATCGATCAACTATCCTCTAATCACTTCTTGATCTCTTCGTTCTCATGTATCTGAATCCTCTCAAGCATCTGCGTTCATTTTATAATTCTTCCCGGTGTTTCTTTATCTTCTCTTCGTTCATTTTCAATTCTTACCGGTGGCTCGTTCAAGATTTCTCTTCCTTTGTTATTGTAACGATTCATTCGTTCTTACATCCTACCGGTGGTTCATCGAAGACCTTCTCAAATTTATGCAATATCTATCTTAATCCTCTCTACAAGAATAAGTGGTGTGCCAAATCCATTGTCTTGTCATCAATTTAACTAGTGAAGGATAAAGCATAATGTAATTCTTATTCTTGTTTCATCAAGTTTATTCAATTCCATTTCCGGAGTGGTTCATCATATCACATTCTCAGTTCGAGATGCTTATCTTTTTTTTCTGGAGTTCCAAGTTTCCACGTTATCCCGTCTCAAAGCTTTACCCAATCTTTGCAAGGATTCACCTTGTGTTTTCAACCTTTTTCTTCCTTTCGTTTGATCATTCGTTGTTACCGGAGTTCTTCATGAAGGTTCTACATGATGGTTCATCAAGGATTTAATTCCTTCTCCAAGTTTTTCATCGATATTCTCTTCTAAGAAGCTCAAGCTTTCTTCTTCTTGCAATCTGGAGTGCATTTGTTCTCTCTTATCTTCTTGAGATGGTATGATGTCATTCTTGATAAGTTGAGTTCATGTTTCATGATTCACAGGTTGTTAAGAATGGGGTATTTTAAATCCATCAACCTCTTCGTTGGAGCTATCTTGGGTTATATTTCACCTAAAGTTTTCCCTAAGGATTGTTGCTAATTACGGTGCTTATAAATGATCCAAGTTCTTCATTTATCCTTTTCTGGTGCGATATACTTTCTCGTCAATTTGTTCATATCAATCCAATTCTTTTCCCATGAGTGGCAGGTTGTCACCTCATAATTTGAGATGTATTCCATCAGACCATAACAAGCTTATTCTTTTCGTTGTGGGTTTTTCCAACAACTCCGTTCTAGCTTTTGTTGTAAGCGTGCTACCTCGAGATCTTGTTTCCCTTGGTTCATTCCATTCCATTCTTAATTTTATTCCGGAGGCGTTGCGATGTTGCTTTCTTCAACCATCATCTCATTTCATCTAAGATCATGTTCTTTCCTGTGCTTATCCATTTAACCGAGTGTGTGCCCGCTGCTCAAGTTCTTTCTTTTTTATCAAGCCTTGCATATCTTTCCAACTGGAGTGTTGTTAGAAGTTGTTCTTCCTTGTCTCTCTTTTCTAACGGAGTGTTTTCAACTTTGTTCATCTCCGTTGCATTCTTTCTTTCCATTTGACCAACCTCGCAAGGTTCTTTGGTTTCACTCGTTTGTCAAAGAAGCAACTTAGTTTTACCTCGTCTCTTTCTCTTCTGTTTTCCCTCCGGTTCCATTCTAGATCTCGGGACGAGATCCTCTCGTAGTGGTGGAGTGTTGTAACACCCCGAGACCGATGTGCCAGGTGTCCTCCAGTTATTCGTTGTTGTTGCTTTGTCATTGCTTGCGTGTCATGCATTGCATATCATGTCATCATGTGCATTTCATTTGCATACATGTTCGTCTCATGCATCTGAGCATTTTCCCCGTTGTCCGTTTTGCATTCCAGCGCTCCTATCTCCTCCGGTGGTCCTTTCTACCTTCTTTTCATGTGCGGGTGTTAAACATTTCCAGTTTGGACCGAGACTTGCCAAGCGGCCTTGGTTTACTACCGGTAGACCGCCTGTCAAGTTTCGTACCATTTGGAGTTCGTTTGATACTCCAACGGTTAACCGAGGGACCGAAATGACCTCGTGTGTGTTACAGCCCAACACCCTTCCATTTTGGCCCAAAACCCACCAAAACCTCTCCATCATCTAGAGCGTTCGATCACGATCGCGTGGCCGAAAACCGCACCTCATTTGGACTCTCCTAGCTCCTCCTATGCCTATAAATAGCCCCCTCCGAAATTCACGTCTCCTTCTTCTCCGAAACCCTAGATCCACTCCACCCGCCGCCGCCGGATGAAATTCCGCAGGCCGGACGTGTCCGGTTTCTCCCTGCCACCACGTGTCACGCCTCCATTGGACCGTGCCACCGCCCCACTTCGTCGCCGCCGCCGGCCCGGGAGGCCCAGGTCGGGCCCCCGAGGCCCACGCCGCCACCCGTCTCCACCAGCTCACCGCGCCGCCCAAGCGCCGCCCCGCTCCGCAGAAACCGCGCCGGCGCCGCCTTGCCCGCCTCGACACCGGCGACCGCCGCCTCCTCGCCAACTCCGTCCGCCGCGGGCCCCATCGCCGAGCGCCCCCTCCCGGAGAGCTCCGCTGCCTCCACCGACTCCGGCGCCGCCCTCCGACGAGCTAGATCCGGCAAGTCCCCTCGCGCCGGCGAGCTTCCTCAAACTCCGGCGAACCCGCACTGGTCTGGCGAACCTCGCAGACTGGTGCCATATTTGTTTTGCTTGCCATTTCCAAACCGTGCCTCCGATTCCGGTGATCTTTATATCGATTTCAACCGAAATCACCTCACCTGTCCCGTGGCACACTTGGATTTCCAAGTTGAGGCCAGGTTCAATCATTCCTTGTCAAATCATGCATATGCATCGCATACCGCATCTCGCAAATCATACAATGTTCATGTGTGGTTTGTTTACTATGTTGTGTGCTTCTTTCCGGTGTTTGCTTCTTCGGGTTGGTTCCGGTAACGTCGCGTTTGTGAGGACCCGTTCGACTACGTCCGTTTGTCTTCTTCATGGACTCGTTCTTCTTCCTTGCGGGATTTCAGGCAAGATGACCATACCCTCAAAATCACTTCTATCTTTGCTTGCTTAGTTGCTCGCTCTTTTTCTATGCCTATGTTGCGATACCTACCACTTGCTTATCATGCCGCCCATATTGTTAAGCCAAGCCTCTAACCCACCTTGTCCTAGCAAACCGTTGTTTGGCTATGTTACCGCTTTGATCAGCCCCTCTTATAGCGTTGTTAGTTGCAGGTGATGATTGGAGTTTGTCCCATGTTGGAACATGATTATTTTTGGGATATAACAATATCTCTTATTTAATTAATGCTTCTATATACTAGGAAAAGGGTGGAAGGCTCGGCCTTATGCCTGGTGTTTTGTTCCACTCTTGCCTCCCTAGTTTTCGGCATATCGGTGTTATGTTCCCGGATTTTGCGTTCCTTACGCGGATGGGTTATAATGGGAACCCTTGACAGTTCGCCTTGAATAAAACTCCTCCAGCAATGCCCAACATTGGTTTTACCATTCGCCACCTAGCATTTTCTTTCCCTTGAGTCGGCCGGCTCAAGGGTCATCATTATTTTAACCCCCCTGGGCCAGTACTCCTCTAAGTGCTGGTCCGACCGAGTAGACTGCGGGGCCACCTCGGGGCAACCTGAGGGTTGGTTTTACTCGTAGGATGTCTCATCTGAGTGTGCCCTGAGAACGAGATATGTGCAGCTCCTATCGGGATTTGTCGGCACATTCGGGCGGTGTTGCTGGACTTGTTTTACCATTGTCGAGGATGTCTTGTAACCTGGATGCCGAGTCTGATCGGATTGTCTTAGGAGAAGGAATGTCCTTCGTTGACCGTGAGAGCTTGTGATGGGCTAAGTTGGGACACCCCTGCAGGGTTTTGAACTTTCAAAAGCCGTGCCCGCGGTTATGGGCAGATGGGAATTTTTTAATGTCCGGTTGTAGAAAACCTGAAGTGGATCTTAATTAAAATACATCAACCGCGTGTGTAACCGTGATGGTCTCTTCTCGGCGGAGTCCGGGAAGTGAACACGGTGTTGGAGTTATGCTTGACGTAGGTTGTTCTAGGATCACTTCTTGATCATAGTTGTTCGACCGTGCTTTTGCCTTCTCTTCTCGCTCTCATTTGCGTATGTTATCCACCAAATATGCTAGTCGCTTGCTGCAGCTCCACATCATACCCTTTTACCTTCCTATAAGCTTAAATAGTCTTGATCGCGAGGGTGTGAGATTGCTGAGTCCCCGTGACTCACAGATACTTCCAAAACCAGTTTGGAGGTGCCGATGTTATCGTGCAGGTGACGCAACCAAGTTCAAGGAGGAGCTCGATGAAGATCTTGTCCTTTGAGTTGTTCCATTCTAGTTGATTAGTAGTGGAGCCCAGTTGGGGTCGATCGAGGATCTGTGTAGTATTTGGGTTAGTCTTCTTTTATTTTGGGTTTCGTAGTCGGACCTTGATTGTATCTGGTTGATGTAATGCTTTATTCATGTAATTGTGTGAAGTGGAGATTGTAAGCCAACTATGTATCTCTTTCCCTTATGTATTACATGGGTCGTGTGAAGATTACCTCACTTGTGACATTGCTTTCAACGCGGTCATGCCTCTAAGTCGTGCTTCAACACGTGGGAGATATAGCCGCATCGAGGGCATTACAGCAGTGACCTTGCTAGTGTTTCGAGCGAGGGAGGTTATGTGTGTGTGTGCGCGCGCGCATCCGCCCGAGGAGGTTTTAGTGTGTGTGTGTGTATGGAGGGGGGGGCAGGGGTGTGTTTGAGGAAATGACATGGCTACTGAAAATTTTACTCCGCGGGTGTCAAACGCATGAGTGAAATGCCGGGGCTATTGAAATTTTGGATGATATCCATCGCACACGGTCTGGAGATAACAACCGTGTGTTATGATACAGAAAAACCCTTGAGGTGGGTAGATATTTTCGAGGGATGCGGGCGGGATTGGGAACAAGAAACATCACACACGGTTGAAACATAATAACCGTGTATCAAACATAAAAAGCTGCAGGCGGGTAGATATTTTTGAGAGGGGAAGCCTCATGGAGCCCAATGTATTGTGTGGATGTGTGTGACAGGGGCACCGACATGGCACACGGTTAGTATGAGTGAACCGTGTCTGTTGCGTCATCCAACTTGTCTAATGTTCGTAAATTTGGCAAAAATTGACGCGGGAGAGGGTCAGAACACGAACACACTTGCATGTGGACCAAATATATGTATGAAAAGGGTGATTTGATGTTCAAATACCAAATGCAACTTCGATGTGGCACCTATCTCTCAAAGCGCATAGCATTGCTTGGCCCTCCTCGTGTCGGCAGGAAGTGAATCCTAAGCTATGAATGCATGCCCCTCCTGAGCCGAGGTTCACCTAGCAAAGTGCGAAGTATCAGTACCCTCCCCCCCACACACACACACTTTTAGTGGGCGGGCTAGAGAGGCATCTCACCAAGATGGATCACAAAACAGACCAAGAATAATCCACCTTGGTCCTACAACCTCTCTCTTGTTGTTGGTCAAAGTGATGGACGTGCAGGCGACCCTAGAGGTGGGCTAGCTCGGCAATAATCACGCGCGTAGCTAGTCCCTGAAGACGACCACTGTCTACGTGTGGCCCAAAAATATGTATGGAGAGGTATGTTTTTAATACACAATAGAACAACTTTGATGTGGCACCATGTGTCGCGGGAAACCATGGCCACCTATGGGACCAAGAGCCCCTTGCTGGTTTAGCGGGGGGATGGCACGTTGCACAAAGAGCAGAAGAGCGTGGAATAGCACAACAGAGATCACACGGGAAGTTTTTACCCATGTTTAGGTCACCGTGGTGCGTAAAACCCTACTCCCGCTTTGGTGGATTGATGGTGGGAAAATGGTGGTGAACGTTGCTCACTTGCCCGATAGGGTTGCCTCGGGGCGAGAGCGGCTACGCAAGTATGAGTGTGTGAGGGAATGTAATAGCCAACCCTTTCTATGGTTGTCATGGGCCTCCTTTTATAGATAAAGGGGTCACCACAGTGGCAAATCAGTCATTATGCACTGATTAGATAGCAAACAGTGCTATCATACCTAACTCTGCAGGCTGTTAGGGTGCATTAAATGCGCCACTCAATGTCACATCGTAGCTTGCCCAGCAGTCCTTGCTAGGCTATTTTGCCAGCTTTGTGCCTGCTTGCTCGACACGTCGCAGGACGGGTGTCGGTTGGAGGAATTTTCTGTAGGAAGTGGCTTCCATGTGGCGAATGGTAGCCACTTAGTCAGTTTGGAGCTTCACACCGCATCGATCGTCGACCTGTGTCGTGATGAAGTGGTGCAATGAGGTGGTTTTGGCTCCGTAAGCCTCGGCGGCCTGCCGGGGCGACACGAAGGCTTGCTTCCAGGGATGACCCGGTCCTTGCTAGGCTCACCTGCCCGGCAAGGGAGGTTTTTTCCCTTTGCAATATCTTGCTTCTTTGGCTAGTCTTGGTCCTCTTGTGCTACACGCTGGTCCTTTGAAGAACTGATTCTTTGTGCTCCAATCTGACCTTGGTGCTGCGATCTTGCTCTCATGCCTATGCACAGTCTGGGCAACGGAACCAAGGTGGGTACGTTGGATCGACAAAAGCCCTCGGGCCTGCCCTAATGCACTATCGGGCATCATCGAGGTAGGCCCTAATAAGTGCATAGGCAGGGCGTGAAAGTGGATGGCCCCTTGAGATCTTCTTTGCTTCTTCATTAACTTGCGTCTAGGCCATTTTCCGGTTTTGCTCCACGTCGTATAAAGCCAATCGTGGTGGAGCCACTCTTGTAATGGCCCGTGAATGACTTTAACGTATGGGGGAGAAACTGCCAATTCACTCTTCCCGCCACGCCCTTATCCTTAGCCACGTAGGCTGCATGCATCGTGCGGGGTAGGTAACGGATGCGTGTGGTGCGGGAGAACGTCAAGGCAGGGGCCCGATCTTCTTGAATTGGTGGAGGAGGGCGGTGGTTACTCATTGAGGGATCAGCTCTCTCCCTCGACCCGCCTATAAAAGGAGGGTCGAGGGAAGAGCAGAGGCATCCATTCTTGCATCCCATTTCCTCCATCCTCTGCCTTTTGCTGGTTATGCTGAGAAGGAGAACCCGGAGCCAGGCCCCGGGCCCTAGCTTAGAAGTTGACATGGGCTTCAGGGGGCGCTTGGGCGGTGCGGCGATAGCACTGGAGGTGGCGACTCTGGTGCGCTCGTCGCCGGGTCGCCCGTAGCTCCAAATCTAGTGAGAGGCGACACAAATGACACCATGTCGCGGCCCATTCCTCCTTCTCTTGTGGCGCTGGGGAGGGGTCGCAGAATGGGTTCGCCATCAGCAAAGGTGAACTTGACCTCCCTAGGCGCCGTTCGCTTGTCATGGAGGAGGGATCTTTGCTCCCATACACGTCTCCCGGACGTGCGGTGGTTTCTGATGTCAGGGTCGTTGGGGACGACCATGCTCTTTGTGGGATTACCCGGAGATCACGGTGCCCGATGTGGCTGTCGGGCGGTGGTCTTCGAATGGCCGTGATACGGAAGGCGGCGGCAACCCACGACGCGTCAAGAATGGGGATGACCATTCCAACAAGTCATGTTTTCCGATTTCTTTGTCTCTCCTATCTAGGCCTCCGGGAGCGTCACCATCCGCACCTACCCTCCGGTTTCTTCATCCTAGCTAGGAAGGGCGCCATCCTGATCCTAGGGAGGCACCGAATACCAGCCAGGCACGCCTCCTCCCTCCTTGGTCCTGTAATTTCCTGAAGGAGATGGACAAGGGCAAAGGCATCACGGGACACTTATCTTTTTTCAATCTTAAATCTGTAGGCACTTGCCAAATTTTAGTTCGAATAATGTAACCTCTGGAGTCCATGTTTGTGTCCTGTAAGGTATGTACTTGTTTGATTGGCATATTAATGAAAAAGATGAACCTTGCTGGGGACTCGTGCAAGTATATGTCCATGTAGACGTGGAGTGCCTCCATATTTGCAAATAAACGAGTTTCCCCAAGCAATCTATCCTACTAGTACCTTCTATTTTGTTGCCGGGGAGCTAAGCCTACCGGGTACAAATTGTGATGAGGGACCAGCCCCCCGACAATCTTTTTTCATCAAAGGCCACGACGACCATCCTGACTGAAGCAACGTTCGATTCAAGGGATGGGAGCACCTAAGTTTCAAAAGGCCTTGAGGTTCTCTTATGCACAAGTCTTTGCTTACAGAACATGTATGGACAAGAGATATAACTTATTTGTTTGGCTTGCTGAAGATCACGGTGTTGGCTCATCTTTCCATCTTCCCTTAGAGGCCAAATTCCCGGCAGGAACCTGCAGTTTTATGCAGATGGAAATGATAGTAGATGCGATCCTATCTACATGAGTATGCGATGCTCATGAAATGCTTATGCATGCATGCAACTTGTTGGGGTCCCCAGTGCTTTATTTGTTCCCCGTTGCTCAGCGTCTGCGCCTGGCTTTGTATAAGGGTTAGATGCAACTGAAGTAAGGCCTGTAAAAAAGGGTGGCTGCCAGGCAGGGCCCGACAACTGCGCCTTACGGGTTGAACTTGTGGAGATACTCAAAATTCCATGAGTTTTGCAATTGAATGCCATCTACGGTCTCCAGATGGACAACGCCAGGTCTGGTGGCTCATACTACCCGGTAAGGGCCTTCCCACTTGTTTGTACCGTTGGCGGACTGAAAGCGCCTAAGGACAAGGTCGCCTTCCTCAAAACACCGGGCATGAACCCTGCGGCTGTGATAGCGACGCCGGGCTTGTTGATAGCATGCAACACATGTAGTAGCCCGGAGACGGTTCTCCTCGAGAAGCACAGCGTCATCATGCCGGTGCTGATCCTGCTCTACTTCATCATAGGGAAGCACTCGAGGTGACCCGTCAATGAGTTCCCTAGGGATAACTGCTTCTTCCCATAGACTAAGGAGAAGGGAGTGTGCCTGATATCCCGATTTGGTGTCATTCTGAGGGACCAGAGAACTACCGACAGCTCATTGATCCATCACCTGTCGCACTTATGCAGCGTATCAAATGTTCTTGCCTTGAGTCCTTGCAACACTTCAGCATTTGCCCTATCAGCTTGTCCATTGCTTTTGGGATGTGCCAAAGATGCGAATGAGATCTTCCTTCCGAGGGCAGGAACGTATTGCTTGAAGGCGTGGCTCATGAGCTGGGTGCCATTGTCGATGATGATCCATGCAGGAATCTAGAAGTGGCACACCAATTCTTTCAAGAACTTGATAGCTGACTAAGCACTCACCTTTCTCACGTCATATACTTCCGGCCACTTTGTAAAGTTGTTGATGGCAATGAACAAGAATTCAATTCCCCCGACAGCCCAGGGGAAAGGGCCGAGGATATCGAGCTCCCAAACCAAAATTGGCCATGACAAAGGGATTGTCTGAAGAGCTTGTGTAGGTAGATGGATGTTCTTGGAATGGAACTGGCTGGCTTCACACTTGGTGACTAGCTCGACCGCATCTTGGAGGGCTATGGGCCAATAGAATCCTTGTCGGAATGTTTTCCCAACTAATGCCCTTGATCCAATGTGGAATCCGCACATGCCTTTGGGTATTTCCGCCATCAGTTCCTTTCCCTCTTCCCGGTAGATGCACTTCAATTTCACACCGTTGGGCCTTCTTCTGTACAAAGTGTCATTGACAAACTGCTACATACTGGCCCTCCGGGCTAGTCTCTCAGCTTCCTCCTGCTCATCGGGAAGTTCTCCAGTTAGGAGGAAATGGACTATGTGTCTTGCCCAAGTTGGAGCCTGGGGCTCGGCAACAAGGACTAGCTTCACCTGCTCATCTGCAGGAGCGTGTTTCTCGAGCGCGGGGACTAGTGGCCCGGTAGGAGAGTGCAGCTCGGCAAGCTATGGCGAGTGGTTCCCGACGGGGTCCCAACTTCCTCCTCTTTATGTCCATTGTTGCCGGGGATACGGAGGGCTGAGTAAGATGGAGAACAAAAGTTCATGGTTCCACAGGAAGTTTTTACGTAGCACACTTTGACAGATGATCAGCTCTGCTGTTTTCCGCACGGGGTACATGCTCTGTTTGTAGTCCATCAAAGTGCTCCTCCAATCTTCTGACTTCCTCAATGTATGCCTAAATCAATGGACTTTGGCAATCCTTGTTGACTTGTGTCACCAGAAGTTTCGAATCTCCTCGAATGATCAGCTTCTTGACTCCCAATTCCGTGGCAATCTTGAGCCCGACAAGGAGTGAGGGAGTCCTGGATTATGGGGTCCTCGGGTGTCCGGGCTACGTGATGTGGGCCGGACAGATGGGCCGTGAAGATACAAGATAGAAGGCCTTCCCTCGTGTCCGGATGGAACTCTCCTTGGTGTGGAAGGCAAGCTTAGCATGCGGATATGAATATTGCTTTCTCTATAAACTGACTCTGTACACCCCTGGCCCCCTCCGGTGTCTATATAAACCAGAGGGTTTAGTCCGTAGAGACAATCATAATCATACATGCTAGGCATCTAGGGTTTAGCCATTACGATCTTGTGGTAGATCAACTCTTGTAACCGTTATACTCATTTAAGTCAATCAAGCAGGATGTAGGGTACTACCTCCATCAAGAGGGCCCGAAACTGGGTAAAGATCGTGTCCCTTGTCTCATGTTACCATCGATCCTTAGACACACAGTTCGGGACCCCCTATCCGAGCAGAGCAGATTTTGACACTGACATTGGTGCTTTCATTGAGAGTTCCACTGTGCTGTCGTTGGAAGGCTCGATGGCTCCATCAATCATCTACAACAATGCTGCCGCGAAGGAGATTTTTCTTCCCGACCAGATCTTTGTATTTGGCGGCTTCACACTATGGGCAAACTCGGTTGGCCACCTGGAGCAGATCGATAGCTACGCCCCTGGTCACCAGATCAGTTTTGGGGACCTAAACTATGTCGCTGATATCCGAGGAGACTTGATCTTCCAAGGGTTCGCGGCCTCAACCACCGCTCCGGCCTTATATCCGGAGCGCGTCATAAGGTCTGAAAACTAGATTCTAGAGCCCGCTGAACTCTCTGCGGCCTTAGAGCTCAACACCGAAAGAATAGCATCTCCCGCAATCATTGCAAGGCCGGACCCTTCTCCGGATACTACTTCCGAACCCTGGAGGCTCGCGTCATGAGAGCTCGGCCCAGAAACATCCGACCATGCCCAAACCCCGCTCTTGAATGAGGCTTTGGACCTAATGTGATCCCTCGTCATCATAGAGGAACCGCTTCTGAATCATGCCCAGCCCGGACATGGGGCTGGAAATAGGGAATTTTACTTCCCACCCACCACCCACTTCATAGCCACTGTCGAGGACCTAACCGACATGCTTGATTACGCCTCCGAAGACATCGACGGTATGGTGAATGATACGTTTCCATCGTATCTACTTTTCCAACAACTTTTGACCTTGTTTTGGACTCTAACTTGCATGATTTGAATGGAACTAACCCGGACTGACGTTGTTTTCAGCAGAATTGCCATTGCGTTATTATTATGCAGAAATAAAAGTTCTCGAAATGTCCTGAAACATCACGAAGAATATATTTGGAATTTATAAAAAATACCGGTGAAAGAATCAACACCAGGGGTCTCATGCCCTGTCCACGATGGTGGCGGGTGCGCCCACCCCCTGGGGTGTGCCCCCTATCTCGTGGGCCCCCTGAGGCTCCACCGACCTCAACTCCGACTCTATATATTCATGTTCGGGGAGGAAAAAATTAGAGAGAAGGATTCATCATGTTTTATGATACAGAGCCACCGCCAAGCCCTAATCTCTCTCTGGAGGGCTGATCTAGAGTCCGTTCGGGGCTCCGGAGAGGGGAATCCGTCGCCATCATCATCCTTCCTCCATCACCAATTTCATGATGCTCACCGCCATGCGTGAGTAATTCCATCGTAGGCTTGCTGGACAATGATGGGTTGGATGAGATTTATCATAAAATCGAGTTAGTTTTGTTAGGGTTTGATCCCTAGTATCCATTATGTTCTAAGATTGATGTTGCTATGACTTTGCTATGCTTAATGCTTGTCACTATGGCCCGAGCGCCATGATTTCATATCTAAACCTATTATGTTTCCATGAATATATGTGAGTTCTTGATCCTATTCAGCAAGTCAATAGTCACCTGCTATGTGTTATGATCCGGTAACCCCGAAGTGACAATAATCGGGACCACTCCTAGTGATGACTATACTTTGAGGAGTTCATGTATTCACTAAGTGTTAATGCTTTGTTCTGATATTCTATTAAAAGGAGGCCTTAATATCCCTTAGTTTGCAATAGTACCCCGTTGTCACGGGAGGGAAGGACAAAAGATGTCATGCAAGTTCTTTTCCATAAGCACGTATGACTATATTCAGAATACATGCCTACATTACATTGATGAACTGGAGCTAGTTCTTTGTTACCCTATGTTATAACTATTGCATGAGGAATCACATCCAACATAATTATCCATGACTGATCCAATGCCTACAAGCTTTTCATATATTGAACTTTGCTTAGTTAATTTTCCGTTGCTACTATTACAATCGCTACAAAACCAATACTGTTACTTTTGCCACTGTTACTGTTACTTCCATAATACTTTGCTACTAAATATTTTACTGCAGATATTAAGTCTTTCAGGTGCGGTTGAATTGACAACTCAATTGTTAATACTTGAGAATATTCTTTGGCTCCCCATGTGTCGAATCAATAAATTTGGGTTGAATACTCTACCCTCGAAAACTATTGCGATCCCCTATACTTGTGGGTTATCAAGACTATTTTCTGGCGCCATTGCCAGGGAGCATAGCTCTATTCTTTGAGCCACTTGGGATTTATATCTGTTGATCACTATGAAGAACTTGAAAGATGAAAGAACCAAGATTTTTCCCTCAACTACGAGGGGAGGTAAGGAACTTCCATCTGGCTCTGCACTTGATTCACCTTTTGTTATGAGTAAACTTGCGACACCTACACCTCTATTCATTCTGATATGTTGCATGTTATTGATGATGCCACTTTTGCTATGCATGATTCTTATGATGGAACTACTTCTATGCTTGATAATATTGTGCAATTAGGTGAATTTCTTGATGAACAACTTGCTACGGTTAGAGAGAATGAAATTATTGAAACTCATAATATTGATGAAAGTGATGATGAAGATTCTCCCCCTATATATGAATTGCCTGTTGTGCCTGAGGGTTATGTTATGGATGAAGAAACTGCTAGAGACTTTTTAGCTTGCAATGATAGATATGATCTTAAGAAACTGTTAGCTAAGCTGAAAGAAAAACCTTTGAATGCTAGAATGAAATATGATCGTGCTTTTTCTACTTCACCTATCTGTATTTCTGATAAGGATTATGATTTCTCTGTCGATCCTGAGACAATTACTTTGGTTGAATCTGATCCTTTTTTATGGCTATGAATTTTAAACTGTTGTGGCACATCTTACTAAATTGAATGATATAGCCACCCTATTCACTAAGGAGGAAAAAATTCATTACTACTATATCCTTAAGTTATTTTCATTTTCATTAAAGGGTGATGCTAAAATATGGTTTAATTCTCTTGATCCTAGTTGTGTGCGTAGTCCCCGGGATATGCTTTATTATTTCTCTACTAAATATTTCCCCGCTCATAAGAAACAAGCTGCCTTAAGGGAAATATATAATTTTGTGCAAATTGAAAAAGAGAGTCTCCCACAAGCTTGGGGGAGGCTTCTTCGATTACTTAATGCTTTGCCTTATCATCCTCTCAAGAAAAATGAAATACTTGATATCTTTTATAATGGACCAACCGATGCTTCCAGAGACCACCTAGATAGTTGTGCTGGTTGTGTTTTGGGGGAAAGAACTGTTGATCAAGCTGACTTGCTACTGAATAATATGTTAAGTAATGATAATGATTGGACACTTCCTGAACCAACTCCTAAGCCAACTCCAAATAAAAGGGGTATTCTATTTCTCGGTCCTGAAGATATGCAAGAGGAAAAGAAATCTATGAAAGAAAAGGGTATTAAAGCTGAAGATGTTAAGAATTTACCGCCTATTGAAGAGATACATGCTCTTGATAACCCGACACAGGTAGTAAAGGTAAATTCTCTCTATAGATTTGATAAGGGTGAAATCCCATCTACTAAGTTTGCTAGCCAATGCTTGGATGAGTTTGATAATTTTATTGTTAAACAAGAAGACTTCAATGCTTATGTTGGTACACAATTGAAACGTAATGCTTATATGATTGAACTCTTGAGTGATTATATGTCTAGAGTTAAAGGTGAGCTTAAACTTATTAGTAAACATGCTTCTATGGTTACCTCTCAAGTAGAACAAGTGTTTAAAGCACAAGATGATTTGCTCAATGAATTAAATAATAAGAAAAATGATAATGTTGTTAGAGTTGTGACTAGAGGGGGTAAAATGACGGAGGAACCTTTGTATCCCGAGGGCCACCCTAAGAGAGTTGAGCAAGATTCTCGGAGAACTAATGTTGATGCACGTAGTTCTTCTAAGAAGAAGAAAAAGAAAAATGATACTCCCTCCTTCCATCTATATAGGTCCTAATGCGTTTTTCGAGGCTAACTCTGACCAAACGTTAGGGCAATAATATATACGCAACTTACACAAAGCATACCTTCAAATTTGTATGTCAAAGGAGCTTCCAATAATATAATTTTCATAGTATACATCTCATGTGATATTAATCTTGTCAATAGTCAAAGGCTGTCTTGAAAAACACATTAGGCCCTATATAGATGGAAGGAGGGAGTAGGACTTTGCATGCTTCTAGTGAACATGTTGCTGACACACCTGAGAATCCTAATGATATTTCTATTTCTGATGCTGAAACACAATCTGGTAATGAACATAAACCTAGTGATAATATTAATGATGATGTTCATGTTGATGCTCAACCTAGCAATAATAATGATGTAGAGATTGAACCTGTTGTTGATCTTGATAACCCACAATCAAAGAATCAACGCTATGATAAGAGAGACTTTGTTGCTAGAAAGCACGGTAAAGAAAGAGAACCATGGGTTCAGAAGCCTTTTCCTCCTAAATCATCCAAGAAAAATGATGATGAGGATTTTGAGCGCTTTGCTGAAATGATTAGACCTATCTTTTTGCGTATGCGTTTGACTGATATGCTTAAAATAAATCCTTATGCTAAGTATATGAAAGATATTGTTACAAATAAAAGAAAGATACTGGAAGCTGAAATTTCCATCATGCTTGCTAATTATACTTTTAAGGGTGGAATACCAAAGAAACTTGGAGATCCAGGAGTACCAACTATACCATGCTCCATTAAAAGAAGCTATGTTAAAACTGCTTTATGTGATTTTGGAGCCGGTGTTAGTGTTATGCCTCTCTGTTTATATCGTAGACTTGATTTGAATAAGTTCACACCTACTGAAATATCTTTGCAAATGGCCGATAAATCAACTGTTATACTCGTCGGTATTTGTGAGGATGTGCCTGTTGTGGTTGCAAACGTTACTATTTTAACGGACTTTGTTATTCTTGATATTCTCGAGGACAATAGTATGTCGATTATCCTTGGTAGACCCTTTTTGAATACTGCAGGGGCTGTTATTGATTGCAACAAAGGCGATGTCACTTTTCATGTCAATGGTAATGAGCATACGGGTGCACTATCCGAGGAAACAACCTCAAGTCCACAGTATTAATTCTATTGGAAAAACTTCAAAGATTACTATTGGAGGTTTTGAATTTCTTCTTCCTACTTTCAAAAAGAAATATGATATTCTTATGTTGGGGACATGCATATCCCCGTTGAGGTAACCTAGTGTTATTCGAAAATTCTCCGGTTTCATGTTATTCGAAAAGAGTTTGTTAACAAGACTTGATCAACCTTGTTAGTGGATTTCTTTTGATGAGCATGAGATGGATGAAGTTAGAAAGCACAACTCTCTGTACCCTCCTTTTACTTTCTGTTATGAAGATTAAATAAAGCAAAAATAGTATTTTCTGTCTGTTTTCTGAATTATCCTTGCAATAAAAAATACCCCGAAAATAAAGGTTCTCCAAATGCCTTGCAAATTTGATATGATTTTTGTAGAATATTTAAGAATTATTGGCCCTAAGAACACACCTGGGGCCACTCCACTTGGCCACGAGGGTCCAGGGCACTCCCCCTATCTTGTGGACCCCACGTGGGCCCCCTCCACTTATTCATGCACCCACACACTCCGTCTTCCTCCAGAAAAAGTCATCCACCAGCTCAAACCCGAGTTCTAGCACATCTTGCTGCCATTTTCGATCTCCTTGCTCAAAGCTCCATTCACAAAACTGGCTTGGGGGGTTGTTCTTCGGTATGTGACTCCTCCAATGGTCAAATTAGTTTTTCTTCTAGTGCTTTATTTATTGCAAAAAATTTCTTCTTAGGTGACCCTGTTCTTGAGCTTGCATGTCAAATTTATGTGGTCAAAAGTAGTTTTAATGCATGATATGACCTCTAGGCGCTTGTGGGAGTAGTTGCTATCAATCTTGTTGTGTTTGGTTCCCTTTTATTTTGAGTCACTAAAAATTTCAGAAATTTTTCAAAGAAAATGATGAAGAGATTGTTGAGGGGCTCTTCGAGCCGAAGCTCGAAGGATAAGAAAAGTGAAGAGAATAAGAAGCCCAAATATAATCTCCCTCGCACTGCGGAGGTTCGGTCGTGCAAATGGCCTTGTGATGAGTTCTTGAGAGCAGCCTGGATTTATGATAACTTTTATTATTTGGTTGAGAATGCAGGCCTCGTCGATTTCCTCCGCGACCAGCGCGAACAGTATCTCATCCTCACTAATATTTTTATGCAATTTTTTTACTTTCATGCTAAGAAATCACCACCTTCAATGGAATTTCACTTATATGATGAGGTTAAGGAGATGTCACTATATGATTTTTGTCAGGTCTGTAAGATACCTTTTGCGGGTAGCATAGACGAACCACATCATAATGATTTGGAGGGGTTTATTTATATGATTTGCTGTAGGGGAAATGAGGAAAGTTTCCGATGCAAGAATTACTAGCATACATTTTCCTATTCTACGTTACTTTGCAATATTTGCTAGTTGATGCTTAATTGGTCGCGGGAACAGTGGAAATCTTAGTGCCCCTGATATTGTTATTTTGCGCCATGCTTTGTTTCGTGATACCACTTTCAGTTTAGGCTCTATTGTTGCTAAACGATTGAATCTGAACCGAACAAAGGGTCCCATCTTCGGAGGGATCTTTGCTTCGCGCCTTGCTGCACACTTTGGGATACCTATTAGGTATTATGAGAAGAGGAAAAGTTGTTTCCTCCTATTTTTCTATATTATAAGAGTATGGTAGCAAATGATTTTATTGTTAAGGATAAGACGAAGATGCTTAAGTATAAAATAATATTTGATAAAAACTACTATGAGATTATTTCCTTGCCTGCGCCCTCTTTGTTTAACATATTTTCAGGCACGTACCTCGTTTTGCCTGAGGCCGTTCATGCATACTAGAGCCTGTCATCAGCTCCAGAGCCGGAGCCAGAGCCACCCCTTGACCCTTATCGACAGTCTGTTTATCAGTGGGATCCGGAGGAGATTGCCAACTAGTGGCACCCAGAGGACACTCCTCCGTGCACCGGAGAAGGCAGTTTTGAGCCATGGCCATAGACCAACTTAGGACAAAATCCTAATCTTGGGGGAGTATGTATTTCTCACCGACATTATATTCATGTTCACACACTCATTCCAGTTGTCGGTGCTCATACTTTTTCAAATTGTATTATCCATGCTAGTTTAATTTCTTTTTAAGCCTTCTTATTTTTGTTTAAAAAACCTTAAGAAAAACCAAAAAAATTAGTTGTAGCTTTTTATCTAGTTTGCTTTCCATGCTTCTAGTAGTAATTAAAAAGAAAACCCCAAAAGATTTCTCGTTCTTCTTTTTGCTTGTTGGGGGCTTTCACGTGTAAATAGTTTTGTTTCTTTTCTTTTCTTTGGGCATCGAGAGGAGAAGACCATGATGAAAATGTTGAGTGGCTCTCATATGCATTATTGTTGATCTAACAAAGAGCTCATATTACCTTGTCTTCTCCCTTGAATAGAATGCTTGCATATTGCAGCTTAGTCCAATGCACATGCAGTATTATTATTATCCACACCGTTCGGTCGTGCAAGTGAAAGGCAATAATGATGATATATGATGAACTGATTGATATGGGAGAAGCTGTTATGAACTCGACCTATCTTGTTTTTGTAAATATGATTAGTTCATCGTTCCTGATTCAGCCTATTATGACTGAAACATGTTTGCAATGACAATTAGAGATTATAGTTGCTCATGCCATGCTTAATTAGCTACGAGTTTATAATGGTTTACCTTGCGTTCCAACATGCTATTAAAATGGTTGTCATGTAGTATGATAGTGTGGTATCCTCCTTTGAATGATTCGAGTGGCTTGACTTGCACATGTTCACGCATGTAGTTGAAACAAAATCAACATAGCCTCCACGATATTTATGTTCATGGTGAATTATATCTGATATGTCTCCAACGTATCTATAATTTTTGATTGTTCCATGCTATTATATTATCTGTTTTGGATGTTAATGGGCTTTATTTTACACTTTTATATTATTTTTGGGACTAACCTACTAACCCAAGGCCCAGTGCAAATTGTTGTTTTCTTGCCTATTTCATTGTTTTGCACAAAAGGAATATCAAACGGAATGCAAATAGAATGAAAACTTCGGGAGAGTTATTTTTGGAACAAATGTGATCCAGAGAACTTGAAGTGGACGTTAAGAAAAAAAACGAGGAGTCCACAAGGCTGGGGGCGCGCCTACCCCCTGGGCGCACCCTCCCCCTTGTGGGCCCCTCGTGGCTCAACCGACCTACTTCTTCCTCCTATATATACTCATATACCCTGAAAACAACCAGGAGCACCACGAAACCCTATTTCCACCGCCCAACCTTCTGTACCCAAGAGATCCCATCTTGGGGCCTTTTCCGGAGCTCCGCGGGAGGGGGCATCGATCACGGAGGGCCTCTACATCAACTCCATGGCCTCTCCGATGATGTGTGAGTAGTTTACTTTAGAACTTCGGGTCCATAGTTATTAGCTAGATGGCTTCTTATCTCTCTTTGGATCTCAATACAATGTTCTCCTCAATCTTCTTGGAGATATATTCGATGTAACTCTTTTTGCGATGTGTTTGTCGAGATCCGATGAATTGTGGGTTATGATGAAGTTGTTGGAAATATGCCCTAGAGGCAATAATAAAATGGTTATTATTATATTTCCTTGTTCATGATAATTGTCTATTGTTCATGCTATAATTGTGTTATCCGAAAATCGTAATACATGTGTGAATACATAGACCACAACGTGTCCCTAGTGAGCCTCTAGTTGGCTAGCTCATTGATCAATAGATGGTTACTGTTTCCTGACCATGGACATTGGATGTCGTTGATAACGGGGTCACATCATTAGGATAATGATGTGATGGACAAGACCCAATCCTAAGCATAGCGCAAGATTGTGTATTTCGTCTACTAAAGCTTTTCTAATGTCAAGTATCATGTCCTTAGACCATGAGATTGTGCAACTCCTGGATGCTGTAGGAATACATTGGGTGTGCCAAACATCGCAACGTAACTGGGTGGCTATAAGGCACACTACGGGTATCTCCGAAAGTGTCTGTCGAGTTGGCACGAATCGAGATTGGGATTTGTCACTCCGTGTGACGGAGAGGTATCTCTGGGCCCACTCGCTAAGACATCATCATAATGAGCTCAATGTGATCAAGGAGTTGATCATGGGATGATGTGTTACGGAACGAGTAAAGAGACTTGCCGATAACGAGATTGGACAAGGTATAGGGATACCGACGATCGAATCTCGGGCAAGTATCATACCGGTAGACAAAGGGAATTGTATACGGGATTGATTGAATCCCCAACATCGTGGTTCATCCGATGAGATCGTCATGGAACATGTGGGAACGAACATGGGTATCCAGATTCCGCTATTGGTTATTGGTCGGAGAGATGTCTCAGTCATATATGCATCATTCCCGAACCCGTAGGGTCTACACACTTAAGGTTCGGTGACACTAGAGTTGTTATGGGAAATAGTATGCAGCTACCGAATGTTGCTCAGAGTCCCGGATGAGATCCTGGACGTCACGAGGAGTTCCGGGATGGTACGGAGGTGAATATTTATATATGCTAAGTCATCATACGGTCACCGGAAGTGTTTGGGGGTTTATCGGTATTTTACCGGGACCACCGAAGTGGTTCCGGGGGACCACCAGGAGGGTCCACCTGCCCCGAAGGGCCCTATGGGCTGTATGTGGAAGGGAACCAGCCCCTAAGTGGGCTGGGCGCCATCCCCCCTAGGGCCCATGTGCCTAGGGTTGGGGGGAACCCTAAAGGGGGAGCCCCCTCCCCTTGGCCGTCGCCCCCCTCTAGATCTCATCTAGAGGGGCCGGCCCCCTTTCCCCTTCGCCCTATAAATAGTGGTGTGGAGGGAGGGCAGCGGGACCACATCCAAGGCGCAGCCCTCCCCTCTCCAACACCCCCCTCCTCCGTTGAACTTGGCGAAGACCTGCTGGAGAACTACAAGCTCCACCACTACGCCATCATGCTGCCGGAGCTCTTCCCAAACTTCTCCTTCCCCCTTGCTGGATCAAGAAGGAGGAGACGTCCCTGGGCTATACATGTGTTGAACGCGGAGGCACCGTTGTTCGGCGCTTAGATCAGAATCAACCGCGACCTGAATCGCTGCGAGTACGACTCCTTCATCTGCGTTCTTGTAATGCTTCCGCATCGCGATCTTCAAGGGTATGAAGATGCACTCCCCTCTCTCTCGTTGCTAGTCTCTCCATAGATTGATCTTGGTGATGCGTAGAAAATTTTAATTTCTGCAACGATCCCCAACACAAGTCTATCTATGAACAATATTTGATTCTTCTCTGAAATCTTTTATGTATGATTGGTCATCTTTGCAAGTCTCTTCGAATTATCAGTTTGGTTTGGCCTACTAGATTGATCTTTCTTGCAATGGGAGAAGTGCTTAGCTTTGGGTTCAATCTTGCGGTGCTCGATCCCAGTGACAGAAAGGGAAACGACACGTATTGTATTGTTGCCATCGAGGATAAAAAGATGGGGTTTATATCATATTTCTTGAGTTTATCTCTCTACATCATGTCATCTTGCTTAATGCGTTACTCAGTTCTTATGAACTTAATACTCTAGATGCATACTGGATAGCGGTCAATGTGTGGAGTAATAGTAGTAGATGCAGGCAGGAGTTGGTCCACTTGTCACGGACGTCATGCCTATATACATGATCATGCCTAGATATTCTCATAATTATTTGCTTTTCTATCAATTGCTCGATAGTAATTTGTTCACCCACCGTAATACTTATGCTATCTTGAGAGAAGCCACTAGTGAAACCTATGGCCCCCGGGTCTATCTTTTATCATGTAAGTTCCCAATCTATTTTATTTTGCAATATTTATCATAAAAATACAAAAAATATTTATCTTATTATTATTATCTCTATCAGATCTCACTCTCGTAAGTGACCATGAAGGGATTGAGAACCCCTTTATCATGTTGGTTGCGAGGTTCTTATTTGTTTGTGTAGGTACGAGGGACTTGCGTGTGGCCTCCTACTGGATTGATACCTTGGTTCTCAAAAACTGAGGGAAATACTTACGCTACTTTGCTGCATCACCCTTTCCTCTTCAAGGGAAAACCAACGCAGTGCTCATGAGGTAGCAAGAAGGATTTCTGGCGCCGTTGTCGGGGAGTCTATGCACAAGTCAAGACATACCAAGTACCCATCAAAAAATCTTATCCCTCGCATTACATTATTTGCCATTTGCCTCTCGTTTTCCTCTCCCCCACTCCACCCTTGCCGTTTTATTCGCCCTTTTTTCCGTCCACCTTCTTCCCGTATGTATCTTCATTGTGTTTCCATGTGCCTTCTATTTGGTTGCATCTTTGATTCCTAAAAATCTATTGATATCGATCCACTTAAAGTTTTCTACTTGGATCATCTTCGATCCTTATGTGCTCGTGCTGAAACCCCAACTAACCTAGTTGATGGGAAATCTTTAGATGAGCATGCTCATTTTGTGCGTCACCGTTTGTCTGAAAAAAGGATACTCTTATGGGATCAAATAAACAGATTTCTATGTTATGCTTGGAATCTTTGTGAAATTTGTGATCTTACTTGTTGCTCTAAGAATCCTAAAAAACACCTCCCCTATTTATGTGAGTTTAATGATAATGAAATATTATCTTCTTGTGCAAAGGGTGTTTATAGTTACTACGATATCGAACAAATTGAAGAATTTGTTTCTTTTAAGGGTGCTTATGAAGTTGCTTCTTTGATTGAAAAGTGTGATATTGCTCTCTACGAATCTGAAAATCTTGACATAATTAAATATTGCCATGAAAAATATTCTCAAAATGTCTATGTCAAAGAATTTGTTGAAAGAATGACCGTTGCTTCGGAAGAAAATAATCATATGCATGAATCTATGGATAATTATGATTCCGATGATTTGATTGAAATACCCCTTGATGAACATGATGCTTGCTATTCTTATGGCCATGATGCCAATATTTATGAAGATTAATTTGCTATAGTTCCTTATGTTAAACATGAGATCGTTGCTATTGTACACATACTTGATAGTTCCTTCGATGAAAAGCATGATTGCAATGATGTTATCATAAATTCTCTCAACGACAATTGTGTTAATGATATGCAAAACCTCAAGCTTGGGGATGCTAGTTTTGTTATGACTACTATTTGTTGCAATGACCATGATTGGGGTGATTCTTCTTATGAGCTTGAAAATTTATTTAAGCCCCATGATAAATATCAGATTGATAATAGTGTTTGAAATATTATTGAAAGTGGGTTTGTAAGAGCGTCAACTTTATATCCCACATATTTGGAGAATGTTCAATCTTATGATTTTTTTTGATAAAAGTGGGTTTGGAGAGGTCATGACTTTAGTTAATGTTAATCCCACAATTTTGGAAGAGTGTCAACTTTGCATACATGTGGATAGTGTTAAGAATATGTTTTGTGATAGCTATATTGTTGAATTTGATTATGATCTTACATGTAATTATTATGAGAGAGGAAAATATGGTGGTAGAAATTTTCATGTTACTAAATTACCTCTCGTTATGTTGAGATTGCTATTGTTTCTTTCCGCTTCCTTGCATATGCTAGTTTCTGCTTGCCTTGATAGTTTGTTTGCCTATAATATGCCTATGCATAGGAAGTATGTTAGACTTAGATGTGTTTGTCACGTGTTTTATGATGCTCTCTTTCTGCTTCAATTCTTGTCTTTCATGTGAGCATCGTTGAAATCTTACGCCTAGCCAGAAGGCTTTAAAGAAAAGCGCTTGTTGGGAGACAACCCAATATTTTTTCTTGATGTTATTCAATAAATAATCCATCCAGCCTCTGTTTAGATGTGGTTTTATGCTTTGTGCCAAGTAGAACCTTTGGGAAGACTTGGGGAAACTCTTTGCGATTTTGCTGTAAAAAACAGAAACTTTAGCGCTCACGAGATTTGCTGGCATTTTTTACTGGAGAGTGATATTTAGTTAATTATTTTTGAAGATGGTTAATAGATAAATTCCTCACGTCCAGAAATTTATTTTTGAATTTTTTGGGGTTCCAGAAGTATTCGAAACATACAGATTACTACAGACTGTTCTGTTTTTGACAGATTCTGTTTTTCGTGTGTTGGTTGCTTATTTTGATGGATCTATGGCTAGTATTTGAGTGTATGAACCATAGAAAAGGTTGTAATATAGTAGGTTTAACACCAATATAAATAAAGAATGAGTTCATTATAGTACCTTAAGTGGTGGTTTGTTTTCTTTTACTAACGGAACTCATGAGATTTTCTGCTTAAGTTTTGTGTTGTGAAGTTTACAAGTTTTGGGTAAAAATTTGATGGATTATGGAACAAGGAGTGGCAAGAGACTAAGATTGGGGATGACCAAGGCACCCCAAGGTAAAATCCAAGGACAACCAAAAGCCTAAGCTTGGGGATGCCCTGGAAGGCATCCCCTCTTTCGTCTTCATTCATCAACTTTACTTGGAGCTATAATTTTATTCACCACATGATATGTGTTTTGCTTGGAGCGTCTTGTATGATTTGGGTCATTGCTTTTTCGTTTACCACAATCATCCTTGCTGTACACAACTTTTTGGAGAGACACACATGAATCGGAATTTATTAGAATACTCTATGTGCTTCACTTATATCTTTTGAGCTAGATAATTTTGCTCTAGTGCTTCGCTTATATCTTTTAGAGCATGGCGGTGGTTTTATTTTATAGAAATTATTGATCTATCATGCGTCACTTATATTATTTTGAGAGTCCTTTAAACCAGCATGGTAATTAGCTTTGGTTGTGAATTTAGTCGTAATATGATAGGCATCCAAGATCGGTATAATAAAAACTATCATAAAAAGTCCATTGAATACTATGAGAAGTTTGATACTTGATGATTGTTTTGAGATATGGAGATGGTGGTATTGGAGTATGCTAGTTGAGTAGTTGTGAATTTGAGAAATACTTGTTCTAAAGTTTGTGATTCCCGTAGCATGCATGTATGGTGAACCGTTATGTGATGGGGTCGGAGCATGATTTATTTATTGATTGTCTTCCTTATGAGTGGCGGTTGGGGACGAGCGATGGTGTTTTCGTACCAATCTATCCCCCTAGGAGCATGCACGTAGTACTTTGTTTCGATAACTAATAGATTTTTGCAATAAGTATGTGAGTTCTTTATGACTAATGTTTAGTCCATGGATTATACGCACTCTCACCCTTCCACCATTGCTAACATCTCTAGTACCGCACAATTTTCGCAGGTACCATAAACCCACCATATATCTTCCTCAAAGAAGTCACCATACCTACCTATTATGGCATTTCCATAGCCATTTCGAGATATATTGCCATGCAACTTTCCACCGTTCCGTTTCTTATGACACACTTCATCATTGTCATATTGCTTTGGATGATCATGTAGTTGACATCGTATTTGTGGCAAAGCCACCATTCATAATTCTTTCATAAATGTCACTCATGAGTCATTGCATATCTCGGTACACCGCCGGAGGCATTCACATAGAGTCATATTTTGTTCAAAGATTTGAGTTGTAATTCTTGAGTTGTAAGTAAATAAAGTGTGATGATCATCATTATTAGAGCATTGTCCCAAGTGAGGAAAGGATGATGGAGACTATGATTCCCCCACAAGTCGGGATGAGACTCCAGACGAAAAAAGAGGCCATAAAAAAGAGAAGAAGGCCCAAATAAAAAATGAGAGAAAAAGAGAGAAGGGACAATGTTACTATCTCTTTTCCACACTTGTGCTTCAATGTAGCACCTTGATCTTCATGATAGAGAGTCTCTTATGTTATCACTTTCATATACTAGTGGGAATTTTACATTATAGAACTTGGCTTGTATATTCCAATGATGGGCTTCCTCAAAATGCCCTAGGTCTTCGTGAGCGAGCAAGTTGGATGCACACCCACTTAGTTTCTTTTTGAGCTTTCATACAGTTATAGATCTAGTGCATCCGTTGCATGGCAATCCCTACTCACTCGCATTGATATCTATTAATGGGCATCTCCATAGCCCATTGATATGCCTAGTTGATGTGAGACTATCTTCTCCTTTTTGTCTTCTCCACAACCACCATTCTATTCCACATATAGTGTTATGTCCATGGCTCACGCTCATGTATTGTGTGAAGATTGAAAAAGTTTGAGAACATCAAAAGTATGAAACAATTGCTTGGCTTATCATCGGGGTTGTGCATGATTTAAATACTTTGTGTGGTGAAGATAGAGCATAGCCAGACTATACGATTTTCTAGGGATAACTTTCTTTGGCCATGTTATTTTGAGAAGACATAATTGATTAGTTAGTATGCTTAAAGTATTATTATTTCTATGTCAGTATTAGACTTTTCTCTTGAATCTCTCAGATCTGAATATTCATGCCACAATAAAGAGAATTACATTGAGAAATATGTTAGGAAGCATTCCCCATCAAAACTTATGTTTTTTTATCATTTACCTACTCGAGGACGAGCAGGAATTAAGCTTGGGGATGCTTGATATGACTCCAACGTATATATAATTTTTGATTGTTCCATGATATTATATTATTTGTTTTGAATGTTAATGGGCTTTATTTTACACTTTTATATTATTTTTGGGACTAACCTACTAACCCAAGGCCCAGTGCAAATTGTTGTTTTTTTGCCTATTTCAGTCTTTCGTAGAAAAGGAATATCAAACGGAATCCAAACGGAATGAAACCTTTGGGAGAGTTATTTCTGGAACAAACGTGATCCAGAGGACTTGGAGTGGACGTCAAGAAACAAATGAGGAGTCCACGAGGCAAGGGGCGCACCTACACCCCTGGGCGCGCCATCCCCCCTCATGGCTCAACCGACCTACTTCTTCCTCCTATATACGCTCATATACCCTAAACACAAACAGGAGCACCACGAAACCCTATTTCCACCACCGCAACCTTCTGTACCCAAGAGATCCCATCTTGCGGCCTTTTCCGGAGCTCCGCCGGAGGGGGCATCGATCACGGAGGGCCTCTACATCAGCTCCATGGCCTCTCTGGTGATGTGTGAGTAGTTTACTTCAGAGCTTCGTGTCCATAGTTATTAGCTAGATGGCTTCTTCTCTCTCTTTGGATCACAATACAATGTTCTACTCGATCTTCTTGGAGTTCTATTCGATGTAACTCTTTTTGCAGTGTGTTTGTCGAGATCTGATGAATTGTGGGTTTATGATCAAGTCTATCTATGAACAATATTTGATTCTTCTTTGAAATATTTTATGTATGATTGGTTATCTTTGCAAGTCTCTTCGAATTATTAGTTTGGATTGGCCTACTAGATTGATATTTCTTGCAATGGGAGAAGTGCTTAGCTTTGGGTTCAATCTTGCGGTGCTCGATCCAAGTGACAGAAAGGGAAACGACACATATTGTATTGTTTCCAATGAGAATAAAAAGATGGGGTTTATATCATATTGCTTGAGTTTATCCCTCTACATCATGTCATCTTGCTTAATGCGTTACTCTGTTCTTATGAACTTAATACTCTAGATGCATGTTGGATAGCGGTCGATGTGTGGAGTAATAGTAGTAGATGAGGGCAGGAGTCGGTCTACTTTGTCATGGACGTGATGCCTATATACAAGATCATGCCTAGATATTCTCATAATTATTCGCTTTTCTATCAATTGCTCGACAGTAATTTGTTCACCCACCGTAATACTTATTCTATCTTGAGATAAGCCACTAGTGAAACCTATGGCCCCGGGTCTATCTTTTATAATATAAGTTTCCAATCTATTTTATTTTGCAATCTTTACTTTCAATCTTTATCATAAAAATACGAAAAATGTTTATCTTATTATTATTATCTCTATCAGATCTCACTCTCGTAAGTGACCGTGAAGGGATTGACAACCCCTTTATGGTGTTGGTTGCGAGGTTCCTATTTGTTTGTGTAGGTACGAGGGACTTGCGTGTGGCCTCCTACTGGATTGATACCTTGGTTCTCAAAAACTGAGGGAAATAATTATGCTACTTTGCTGCATCACCCTTTCCTCTTCTAGGGAAAACCAACGCAGTGCTGAAGAGGTAGCAATATCCTACTCATGCTTGTATTCAATGTTGATTAATTTTAATGCATGTTCATGACTGTTGTCGCTCCCTAGCCAGTTGCTTCCCAGTCTCTTTCTAGCCTTCACTTGTACTAAGCAGGAATACTGCTTGTGCATCCACTACCATAAACCCCAAAAGTTATTCCATATCAGTCCACCATACCTTCCTATATGCGGTATCTACCTGCCATTCCAAGTAAATTTGTATGTGCCAAACTCTAAACCCTCAAATGAAATTCTGCTTTGTATGATCGAATAGCTCATGTATCAACTAGGGATACCTATATATTCCATGCTAGGTGGGTTATTCTCACAAGGAGTGGACTCCGCTCCTCATTCATAAGAAAATGGCTGGTAACCGGGATGCCCAGTCCCATGCTTAAATTAAAATAATTGCAAAAAAAACGCTCCCGGGATTGTTGTTAGTTGGAGGCACCTGTTGTTTCGGACAAGCCATGGATTGATGTTTTTTGGTGGTGGGGGAGTATAAGCTTTACCATTCTGTTTGGGAACCACCTATAATGTGTGTAGTATGGAAGATATCGAGATCTCTTGGTTGTTATGTTGACAATGAAAGTATGCCACTCAAAATATTATTCATCCCTATTTCATAAATCGAGCTCTGGCACCTCTACAAATCCATGCTTCCCTCTGAGAAGGGCATATCTATTTACTTTTATTTTGAGTCATCATCCTCTTATTAAAAAGCACCAGTTGGAGAGCACTGTTGTCATTTGCATGCATTACTATTAGATTACATTGAGTAGGACTGGATCTCTTTTACCATGAATTACAATGTTTAGCCAGTCCTTGAACTTCAGAGGTGCTCTACATTTATGTTTTGCGGTTTCAGAAAGGGCTAGCGAGATACCATCTGGTTATATAATATTATGATTGTTTTGAGTAAGTGTTGTCATCCGAGATTTACTATTATTGCTCGCTAGTTGATTATGCCATTTATATGAGTAAACATGAGACCTAAATGTTATTGTGAATATGGTATCTTTGCTGAAAACTTGAATGCTGGCTTTACATATTTACAACAACAAGATCAAACATAGTTTGTAAAAGTTTTTTCTTTATCACTTTCAGTTTGTCAACTGAATTGCTTGAGGACAAGCAAAGGCTTAAGCTTGGGGGAGTTGATACGTCTCCATCGTATCTACTTTTCCAAACACTTTTGACCTTGTTTTGGACTATAACTTGCATGATTTGAATGGAAGTAACCCGGACTCACGCTGTTTTCAGCAGAATTGCCATGGTGTTATTTTTGTGCAGAAATAGAAGTTCTCGGAATGACCTGAAATTCACGGAGAATATTTTTGGAATTTATAAAAAATACTGGCAAAACAATCAACACCAGGGGGCCCACACCCTGTCCACAAGGGTGGGGGCGCGCCCATCCCCCTGGGGCACGCCCCCTGTCTCGTGGGCCCCCTGAGGCTGCACCGACCTCAACTCCAACTCTATATATTCACGTTCGGGGAGAAAAAATAATTAGAGGGAAGGATTTATCGCGTTTTAAGATACGGAGCCGCCGCCAAGCCCTAATCTCTCTCAGGAGGGCCGATCTGGAGTCCGTTCGGGGCTCCGGAGAGGGGAATCCATTGCCATCATCATCATCAACCTTCCTCTATCACCAATTTCATGATGCTCACCTCCGTGCGTGAGTAATTCCATCATAGGCTTGCTAGACGGTGATGGGTTGGATGAGATTTATCATGTAATCAAGTTAGTTTTGTTAGGGTTTG
This sequence comes from Triticum aestivum, assembly GCF_018294505.1. NCBI lineage: Eukaryota > Viridiplantae > Streptophyta > Magnoliopsida > Poales > Poaceae > Triticum > Triticum aestivum. The sequence goes on from NC_057797.1 coordinate 305,114,864, forward strand.
ATCCCTAGTATCCATTATGTTCTGAGATTGATGTTGCTGTGACTTTGCTATGCTTAATCCTTGTCACTAGGGCCCGAGTACCATGATTTCAGATCTGAACCTATTATGTTTCCATGAATATATGTTAGTTCTTGATCCTATTCTACAAGTCAATACTCACCTACTATGTGTTATGATCCGGTAACCCCAAAGTGACAATAACCGGGACCACTCCCGGGATGACTATAGTTTGAGGAGTTCATGTATTCACTAAGTGTTAATGCTTTGTTCCGGTACTCTATTAAAAGGAGGCCTTAATATCCCTTAGTTTCCAATAGGACACTACTAGGGAAAAGCCTATACACAAAATTTTATCAGTAGCGCTGTACAAAATCAAGCGCTGCTGCTACTTAGTAGCAGCGAGCGTAAATAAACTGCGCTACTGCTATGACTTTAGCAGTAGCGCGTACTAGCGAAAAGCGCTGCTGCTACGTTTGAACTTGGCGCACATGGCTAGCCCAACCTAGCAGTAGCGCGTATAATGGCCCAACGCTACTGCTAATCTCCTTAGCTGCAGCGCGCTTACGTGTAAAGTGTTGCTGCTAACGGAAATAAAATAAAGTGAAAAACAAGTAGAAAAGTAAATGAAAATGAAAGAAATAGAAAAAGGAGAAAGGGAAAAAAATAAAATGTAAAGAAAATTAAAAGAAAAAAAGGAGAAAGGAATAGCAGTAGCGGGTTCTGCAGAAAATCGCTATAGCTGCAGCGTGTATTCCAGAACGTGCTGTAGCTAACATAGCAGTAGCGCCCTTTATGGAACGCGCTACTGGTACTTGACTTAACCACGCGGTTCGTCCTTCCCCACGGCCACTTCATCCCCCAAATCAACTCCACTCTCGCCGCCGCCGTCGCCCCTCGGCCGCCGCGCGCTCTCCCCATGCCGCCCCGACCCCAGATTCAACGCTGGCCCCGCCCCCGACCTCAACGGCGCCCGGCACGCCGCCCCCGACCCCGACCTCAACGCCGCCCCGGACGCCGCCCTCGCCCCCTCAACCTCAACGCCGCCCCGGAGCCCCGACCACGACCTCGATGCCGCCTGCCCCTCCCTCGTCGCAGGCACCCGAGGTGAGCACGCCTGCTCCTCCCTCTCCCCTACCTCTGCCTAGGGTTTCTACCTCCATCAAATTAGTTAGGGTGGAAACAAATCGGATGCGGATGCGGCTCAAATGAGTTAGGGTTCATGTAAGGGTGGAAACAAATCAAATTTCTAAGATGAATCAAAAAACAAGTAAAATTTGACCACTTATTTCACTTTATAGTTGGATAATTGGAATATCCGCTACCACTTTCCACCCCTATAGGTTCATCAAATTAGATGGTAATTAGGGCAGTAGTTCTTAGGTACTAATTAGTTAGTAAGAACTAGGTACTAATTAGGTACTAGAATATTTTTATTTATAGTAAGTTTATTTTTAGTAAGAACTAGTTGAATTAATAGAACTAGTTAGTAAGAACTTGTAGCTATTTTTTTAGTTAAAGCAATTTTCCCGCATCAACGTGGACGATGCCTATCCTGCATCCTCGTCGTCGAGTCGGCGGAGGACGACACCTGCTTGACCAGATGGGCCATGTTTGGGACTGGGCTCCGCCGGGGTGGTACTGGAAGGCGCTACCTACCGGGGGGTGCAGGTTGGTGAGGAGCCAGCCTGTCGTTGACCCGAACCTTCTTTGGTGGCGGTCGCGTGGGCCAGTGACGGTCCAGAGGCTCGAGGACTCCGCGGAGGTGGTGCGTCACCATGTCAGTGAGGAGGACGTGCACGTCCGTCGCTACTTGTTTGCGTTGGAGCACAAGTTCTCCAATACCTGGCAGGTTCTCCAGGGATCTCACTGGAGCTATGATCCCGTGATGGTTCCTTCTCTATGGGTGTCCACCGCCCGCGCTGATACCCGTCGTGTGCTAGGGTTTTAGTTGTACTAGTGATGTTATATGTATGACACTATTCGGGATGTATTAGTGATAATATTCGACGATGTACGGACGCATGAGATGATTTACTTTTGCTTATTGAATGCATGCTAATTTGAGTCTTATAAGATATTTTGAAATGTATATCTTGTGTTGCTCAATATCCAAGTGGCCGCTCATGTTTGCAGGTTACACCTCCGAGTGGCCTATGTTTTGCCGGAGTGTTGATTCATTTCCATTCTGGCAAATTTCAGGCGCTCGATATATCCTATTTTAGCGAAGGTCATGCCGGATTTTTCCGTGAATTTTGGCATGAGTTTTGCCAGAATATGTAGGAAATATTGAGTGCCCCGGATTTGTGTGTTGAGTATCCTGGTAGTTGTCTTCTATCGATTTTCAATTAATGTTTTAACTATGAACATAGGAAATGTCTGACGACAAAAAGGATTTCGGTATTTGCAAATACTGCGAAGACGAGCGCGGCCTGTGTGACGGAATCTTCCTAGATGATGATAGGCGCTTCAGCATCAAGCTGGACGAGAACTTCGAAGTGGATACAGTAAGTCACAACGACAAGTCTTTTTTCGTAATTAAGCATGACATATGCTTCATTTGCTTCAACTTATATTTTTTTACTATTCTACTAGCGTATCCCCTGCCATGCAAGAGTTTTTGTATTGGATAAGATAGGTTTCAGTCATACTATGGAGGTAAAGAAAGTTTATTTGAAGACCGAGCATGGTTATATTTTCCACGCAAAATTATACAATTCAGACGACTACACCTATTTTGGATGCAAAACATGGCAAGCACTATGCAAGACTTATGCATTTTAGCCTGATATGGTTATCACCTTTGATATTCGTCCGGAAGATGATATTGAAGGTAATACCGACATCTGGGTTGATGTGCAGACGCCTCCAGTTACACCAAAATGTAAGTTTCTCAACCATATTTATGTCTTTGATATTGTTTATTCAAAAATAGTTGACAACTAATTTGTATTGTCAGCTTATTTTGGTGCAAGCAAACATGTCCAGCGCTTGGTAGACAGGACCTACTATTGTCCCGGGGCTGAGCTAAACTGCGAGGAGCTAAGTCATTATGTTTCATGGCTTGAGGATCTTGATACCGTCAAGACAAATTTTCTTCCTGGACTTAGAAATCTTAGTACTGAAAACGTGCGGCCAATAGTGTTTGTCATGAACTACGGTCACATCTATTTAGGAAGGATGGTAAGATTTTTACTATTTGTCCTCAGTGCATCTTTTCCATACATTATTTGTGAAGCTAAACTTCATTGCTAAGTATGTGACCATACGATGTTCTTCAACAGGGACTCCCGATGAATGTTGTGCCTTATGGGATCGAGACTAAAGGTACCATGAGTATTATTAGCTTACGGCCAAGATATCCTACATGTTACTTTAGTGCATTCAAGATCAGCGATGAATACTTAATAGTGCAAGACTGGACCAGATATGTGATGGGGGAGCGCAGACAAGTACTAGTGGGCAGCAAACAGATGTGCTACCCAAAATTAGGAGACAGGTTCATCTGCATGCTCCAACTTGATCAAGGAGGAGATCTACACATGTTTTATGTTGTTTTACCTAAGAGAGAGCAGCAGGAGTGATTAGCTAGAAATGAGTTTGAGGATGATGATGTGCTACACTATTACTATGATGATAAAATAGCTAGTGTTGGTGGTAATGACTGATGATTATTATTAGCTAGTGTTAGTGGTGATTAAACAAATATTGTTGGTGCTAATGATTATGATGATGATTAAATAGCTTGTGCTGGCGGATTAGATTCAAGTGGAGGCAACATGTGGTGCACATCGAAAGTACTACTAGTCCAAACTAGATCAAGTTTGGATTAGTAGTATACTTTTGACATGCACCACATATTGCCTCCACTTGAACCTAATCCACCTTCATTTGACACACTGTTATGGACATAATGATGTAAACCTCATAACTGGTATTGTACCAATATTTGTACGATGGCGCATAAATACACTAAAAATAAAAAATAAAAAAACAATACTAGTAGCGATGGAAAGAAAACACGCTGCCAGTAGTTACATTAGCAGCAGCGTGAGAGTGAACAAGCGCTGCAGCTATTTGTCCTAGCAGTAGCGCGTGCGGCACGCGTTACTGCTAAGCAATAGCTGTAGCGCCTTATTAGTAGCGCGCCTACCCGCGCTACTAGTGAGCACAAAACCAGCACTACTGCTAGAGTTTTCCCTAGTAGTGGGACCCCGCTGCCACAGGAGGGTAGGACAAAAGATGTCATGCAAGTTCTTTTCCATAAGCACGTATGACTATATTCGGAATACATGCCTACATTACATTGATGAACTGGAGCTACTTCTGTGTCACCCTATGTTATAACTGTTGCATGAGGAATTGCATCCGGCATAATTATCCATCACTGATCCAATGCCTATGAGCTTTTCATATATTGATCCTTGCTTAGTTACATTTCCGTTGCTACTGTTATAATTGCTACAAAACCAATACTATTACTTTTGGCACCGTTACCGTTACTTCCATATTACTTTGCTACTAAATATTTTTCTGTAGATATTAAGTCTTTTAGGTGCGGTTGAATTGACAACTCAACTGTTAAGACTTGAGAATATTCTTTGGCTCCCCTTGTGTTGAATCAATAAATTTGGGTTGAATACTCTACCATTGAAAATTGTTGTGATCCCCTATACTTGTGGGTTATCAGACGACGATGTTGGAGAGGAGCAGGCCCAAAACCCATCGGTCACCGGACGTTGGACGACCACCTCCTCGTATGACGTATACATGGTGGATACACCTAAAAATGGCGACGGTGATGATGAGAAAAACCCAGTAAAAGACGAACCTCCTGAGATACCGTCGAAACGTCGACGTCAGCGGCGCCGCTCTAAGTCGCGTCGCGAACAATACCGGCACCGAAGACAATGATACTCTGGAGAATGCCGAAGACCAATAAGACCCATCGAACCAACATCCTAACAGGATGATCGGGAGGACGGGCAAGACGACCCTAATGAACAAACAGGGAACAATGACTCGGAGGATAGCAACTATCGGCCACTGTCCGAAGATGATGTAAGCCTCGGCGATGAAGATTTTAGTGTGCCAGAGGAACCCCGTCGAACAATAGCGCTTTAATTGCCGGCTAATAGCCATGGCTAGAAGCCTAAAAAAGAAACAACAACAGCTGCAAGCTGACCAAGATCTGCTCAATGACAGCTAGACTATTGTCTTGGCAGCCGATGAGTACGGCCTCGAACGCCCAACAAAGAGTTACCCGAAGCACAATCTGCTTCCCCAATTCGACGATGAGGCACTGGAGCCCATACCGCCCGCACATAACGCGGCTGACAGACCCAACCGACCACCACATGGCCAGGGCAGAACGGCAACTCAGGCCGAACACCAGCCCGCTCCACCTCGCCGTAAAAGCAGAGAAACAACAGCTCTGGGGTATACATATGACCTGCGACAAGAACTGGAAAATAGAGCAGGTCAAACCAAATCAATCTATGGATCGCTGGGGCACACCCTGGTGCGAGAGGTCGGTTACCAATCCCGATGCGGAAAGTATAACGACACCCCGGCCAAAACCCGCATACGGACTTCATCTGAACTGCGCCGTGACACGGCCCGATATAGGGGCGCCGCACACCCCCTATGCTTCACCGATGAGGTAATGGAGCACCAGTTCCCAGAAGGGTTCAAACCCATGAACACTGAATCATACGACGGCACAACAGATCCCGCAGTATGGATAGAATACTGTCTTCTCCAGATTCACATGGCTCGCGGTGACGATCTACACGCCATCAAATACCTTCCCCTCAAACTTAAGGGACCAGCAGAGCACTGGCTGAACAGTCTACCAGAAAATTCTATTGGTAGTTAGGAGGACCCGGAGGATGCATTCAGAGACAACTTCCAAGGTACCTATGTTCGGCCCCCAGATGCCAACGACCTTAGCCACATAATCCAGCAACCCGGGGAATCGGCCCGACAACTTCGGACAAGGTTCCTAATAAAAAAGAATCAGATTGTGGATTGTCCGGACGCAGAAGCCCTCGCGGCCTTCAAACATAGCGTCTGAGATGAGTGGCTCGCCCAACACCTCGTCCAATAAAAGCCGAAGTCCATGGCAGCCCTCAACGCACTTATGACCCGTTTTTGCACGGGAGAAAATAGCTGGCTTGCTCGATGAAGCAATAGCACCAGCGACCCTGGTACCTCCGAAACCAGGGACGGCAATGGCAAGCCACGACATGACAAGCATAAGCGTCGAAACAACAATGAAGGAACGCAAGACACGGCGGTTATTGCCGGATTCAGTGGCTCCAAACCCGGTCAACGAAAAAGCCATTCAAGGCAAACAGAGATGGCCCATCCAGTCTAGACAGAATATTCGATGGGCCTTGCCAGATTCATGGCACCCCCAATAAACCCGCCAATCATACCAACAGAAATTGTTGGGTCTTCAAACAAGTCGGCAAGCTTAACACCGAACACAAGGGAAAAGGGTCGCCAAGCGATGACGATAACCAAGAGTCTCGTCAGCCGAACACAGGGGGACAGAAGCAATTTCCCCCCGAGGTAAAAATAGTGAATATGATATATGTCATACATATCCCTATGAGGGAGCGCAAACGCGCACTACAGGACGTCTACGCCATAGAGCCGGTCGCCCCCAAATTTAACCTATGGTCGGCTTGTCCGATCACCTTCGATTGAAAAGACCACCCAACCAGTATCCGTCACGGAGGTTCAACAGCTTTGGTCCTTGATCCAATCATCGACGGATTCCACCTTTCACGAGTCCTCATGGATGGCGGCAGCAGTCTCAATTTACTTTGTCAAGACACTGTCCGCAAAATGGGCATTGATCCGTCAAGAATCAAGCCCACTAGAACTACCTTCAAAGGAGTAATACCTGGCAAAGAGGCCCACTGTACGGGCTCAATCATGCTGCAAGTAGTCTTCAGCTCACCAGACAACTTCCGAAGAGGCTATCACGCACTGCTCCGATGAACCACTTTTGCCCGCTTCAATGCGGTCCCGCATTATGCCTATTTGAAGATCAAGATGCCCAGTCCACGTGGTGTCATTCCAATCCATGGAAACATGGAGCGCTCCCTCCATATTGAGGAGCATGCAGCGGCCATTGCGGTCGAAGTACAAAGCGGACCTATCAAGCCGCACAGCCACCGGACTTCTCCACGCAGGACCGGTCAGTTCTACATGCCGGCAGCCCGGCAACTACAGTGCTGGATTAGTAGGCTAGCCTCCGCCGATCGCCACGTACATCAGCGGAATTTGTACCTCGCGTGCACAATTATGCACTCAAAATACCTTGGGCATCGAAGGAGGCAATACACGGATGGGCCTGTAAAAAGGCTCGGCCTTATACGACCTTCCCCTTTATTTAATCATCTTTTCTTTTTTACCATAGGTGAATCAAAACCCACTCATTCTTTGGACCCACGCGGACTCTTTTCGAACCCGGTTCCGTATACATGGCCAAAGACCATTCCTTTAAAGGAATCTTTCTTATTTGGGTGAAAAGCGGCATAGACGTGCGATAGGAAGACCACAACTTCGCTCAAGAACCTGTATAGAGCTTTTCCCTAGCCCTAGACCCCCGACATGTAAAATGGCCTTGGTGAGTATGGTACCTTTTGTAAGATTAAGTTTGTACGTATCAATCAGATTTCAGTGAACCAAAATTCTTATTCCGTATCATTTATTATTCCTCCTGGTAAGTGGTCCCTCGTACACACCTCGGCATAAAATTGCCAGGGGCTCTATAAGGCAACATATGTGTTGCCAAACAAAAGTCCGAACAACTTTACAACACAACTTGGCGTCCCGAGCTCGGGATTATATGCATCGGCTCTAAATCATGTATTTGGTCAATAGTTGGGTTGCCCAGCTCCTCTGCTTGCTACCTTATGTTTCGTCTAATCCGTTAGGGTAGTAAAGGAAGAACTACTATGATTCTGTTTCTGGCTTGTCTGGTTAAGCACCTCAGTAGAGAACCCAAAAACTGACTGTCATGATGCCGCGAGAGTTGGTCAGCCACTCAACGATTCATTACTATCCTTAGGGGTTTTTCTGTACTACACGAAGGACCGTTTACCGGTCACATATGTAACGCATTCGCATCAGGATAGCCATGTACATACTAGGGGCTATCTGATAGACCCATTGTCAAACTCCTATAGCTAAGTGAGAGCAATAAAACCGAATTGTCTGATTGCCTGGTTCGCGGCACTAATACCTCATTCAAGGACCAAGACATTGGGTTAAGTGTAGTTATGTGCAATCCCGAACAGACCAGTAGCTTCTACATGGGGGCTGAAGCCGACAACTGGGAACTCTTACATATAATAAACGGCCGCACAAGAGGATAAAAAAATTTCTATCAAGGAATGAATAAATTACAGAACATTTAGTTTATAACACAAATCCCAGGATAGTTCGGCCCCTTTTATTCGAACACGACGTCCTTAGAACATTGGCCCTCTATGAGGCGAGCACCTTTTAAAATGTCCTCAAAATAGCGCTCGGGTGTGCGGTGGGCCTTGCTTTTCGGAGGTCCCTCAACTCCCACCTTTTTGGCACTCATTTTCACCCAGTGCATCTTGACACGGGCGAAAGCCATTCGCAATCCTTCCATGCATGACCACCTCTTGACGGCATCAATCCAGGGCTGCACATCAACAAGACGCCGCACGAGGCTGAAGTAGCTGTCCGGAATGACTTCAGCCGGCCACAACCGACTATGACGTCCTTCATGGCCGCGTCGGACATCTTATGCAGCTCTGGCCATTCTACCATCTGGTCGTTTAGTAGTAGGGTACACTCCTGCCCCACAAATTGCGACTAGAAGAGCTTCTCTGCCTCATACGCCTCCTGGGCCTGGAAGAATTGGCCGGCGGCCGCTGCACTCGACGATAGATCTGCATATGCGTCTAGAGAACTCCACAGTCGATTAAGCAGGGCATACTTCCGGTCCCCAAATTTAGCATGTAAAAGAAAAGGCTTACTAGCTGCTATCTGACTGGCTTGATGGATTTCCTCGCGCGTTGCGCTGGATTCGGACCATGCCTCCGAAGCATCTTGATGGTCCTTGGCGAGTTCGATCCTCTTCGCCTTATTTTCTGTTTCCAAAGACTCGCACTTGGTGGCGTTGTCCTTGAGTTTTTGATCCATCTCGGTCACCTGTTCCTCAAAATGGCGTCAGGAGGCTTGTTCGGCCATCAAGTCTGCAGCCGCCTTATCGGCGGCTGGCTCGCTTATCCTTGCTTGCTCCTTGTCTTGAGCAAGCTCTCTTCTGAGGGTCTCCACCGTGGCGGCGCCATCTGTACAACCATGCACAGTAAAGCTCTTCAACTTCCACAAAAGCACAGAAATAAACATGCATATAGCAAGATGTATCTTATACCTTGAGCTTGGTCGAGCCACGTGTTAACAAGGACTAGATCCTCATCGACTCTCTCCTGTTTTCGTTTGAGTTTGGAAATCTCCGCTGACCGGGCAGTCGCCGCTAACAGAGCGGACTATTTTGAAATTCAAATAAAATAGCATGTTACCACCTGACAACTGGTTATTGATCCTCTGCTCGCTTTTCTTTTAGAAAACCGAATAGAGTCTCAGGGGCTACTATCCATATACAGGCATATTTCTCATAAAAAAGATCAAAAACATTACATTGCGTACCTGGAAGACTGCTAGAAGGCTGGAGAAGGCTTCGTTCAGTCTGCTCTTGGCAGACTGAATCTTCTCAGACACCGCACCCATCAGGATGTGGTGCTCATCTAGGACGGATGCATTTTGAAGAACGTCCATCATGGTATTCGTTACCACCGAATTAGTAGATGTCGCCGCTCCCTTTTCTCTCGCAGGGGGTCGTTCACTAGACTTCTGGGCCGTATTGGTCTCCGGAATAGTCTGCGGCTGGGGGATGAATTGACCGGGGCCCTCGTCACCGGTCTCCATGAGGACCGTCCTCCCCGTCCCTCTGGCAGCCGACCTATTACCCTCTGGCACCGTTAAATCACCCCACGTCTCTTCAAGGCTTGGGGAGTACCTATGAGATGACACTTTGGCATCATCCGCCTTAGGCGGCGAGGAGGCTAATGGAGGCGACCCGCTCTCCATCATCTCCGGTGGCAGATCCCCCGAGGACGAAGATAGTGGGGGAAGATCGCGGGTTGGACTAAAAGACAGAACTTAGAGTAACCATCACAGTTCATTAATTGAATATGTGGGAAAAATCCCGGACCACTTACGAGTCGGCTTGGGGCTTAGTCCGGCGCCGGTGCTTCGGGACAACCTCGGCGTCTGACCCCAAGTCATCGGGGAGGATAATTTTGTCCCTATTGGAAGCTTCGGCTTCCAAGTCCTCAGAGGCCACTCTCTTTTTACCCTTGCGGGGCGGATCTTCTTCCTCCTCCTCCTCGTCGTCTTCTTCACCCTCGTGAGAGGACTGGGCATCAGGATCTCCGTACATTGTGTCCGAAGTGCTCTCCTCCCTTTTCTTCTTCTTGTCCTTCTTTGTCGACGCCTGGTATGGCGTCAGGACCATCATACTCATTAGAAGAGGATTGGCAGGGTCTTCCAGAAGCAGAGGCAGAGACCGGATCTGCTCCGCCTTTTTAATCCAGACCTGTAAGGGGATGGACTACTTACCACCTCTCCCTCGGGTTGTTGAAGCTTATTGGTGTTTGGAGTTTTTAGAATTTACCTCGGAGGACGGATGGTTGCAGTCGAGGCCGGTGTCGTCTGAAGACCTTGGCCATTATTTCTGCTTCTTAAAAAGCAGCTTCCTAAAAAGCAGCTTCCAGATCCCCTTATGCGTTGTGCCGTATAAATGTTGTAGGGTCCGCAGCCCTTCCGGATCGAACTCCCACATCTTGAGAGGCCGCCTTTGGCAGAGAAGTACTCGGCGGATCAGCATCACTTGGATTACATTGGCAAGGGTAACGTCATTTGCTATCATGCTCTTGACGCATTTCTGCAGCAGCAGCAGCAGCACCTCAGGGACCGACCCCCAGTCCGGACCCTTGTCGGTTCAGGATGTAAGACTCGGCGGGGGTCCAGATCTAAAGGCTGGTGCGGCTGCCCACTTGGAGCCGCGGGATTCTGTAATATAGAACCATTCCTGTTGCCACATTTTGACGGTATCCACAGAGACTCCCTTTGGCCAAATAACATTGGGGAGCTTGCTCACCATGGCGCCACCACAGTCCGCGTGTTGCCCATTGACCATGTTCTGTTTCACATTAAAAATCTTGAGGCATAAGCCGAACTGTGGAGGGACACGGAGGAATGCTTCACACACAAAGATAAACGCCGAGATGTGAAGGAATGAATTTGGGGCCAGATCATGAACATCTAGCCTGTAGTAGAACATGAGACCCCTTACAAAGGGGTGAAGGGCGAATCCTAGTCCACAGAGGAAGTGTAGGATAAACATCACCCTCTCATCGGGCCCCGGAGTGTGGATGACCCGCGCTGGATCGGGAAGCCTGTGCTTAATTTCCATAGTCAAATACCATGCTTCCTGCAGCTCCTTGATGTTCTCCTCCATGACGGAGGAGGGCACCCACTTGCCTTGAGAACCGGCCATGGTCGGAGGAGTTGTCGGGAAGGGAAGAGCTTCGAGTTTGGGCGCTGGAGCTCGGGGATGGAGAGGCAAAGAGGCGTGGGATGGAACGATGGGTTCTACCCACTTATATGGATGGCCAATATCAAGCGTCCCCTCCCGCGAGCCTTAAAACTCGCTTGTTCCCAAGGGATCACGCGAACCGCATGGATAGGTTACCAAAACTCGTATTGATGAGAATTCCGTAATAAGGGGGCGCGATCTCTGCTTTGACAGGACGTGTCATCGGTGGTTGCGTCTCGAAACGCGAAAAGGGAGGCCGAAAAACGGTTTGAAATAATAGAATGGCCAGACGTAATGTCTCACCAGTGAAATCTTCGGAGGACAGAACTTATCTGTATTCTAATTCACAGGTATGACTATTGTATAGAGCCGGATATAGTACTGACGATCAACTGCTTTGAAGAATTTGGAGGAGGAACCCGCCTTGCAATGCCAAAGAAAATCTGCACGCTGGACACATTGTCATTGAAGACTGGTTCAGGGGCAACTGAGGGTGTCCTGGATTATGGGGTCTTCAGGTGACCGGGCTACGTGTTGTGGGCCGGATGGATGGGCCGTGAAGATACAAGATAGAAGGCCTTCCCTCGTGTCCGGATGGGACTCTCCTTGGCGTGGAAGGCAAGCTTAGCGTGCGGATATGAATATTCCTTTCTCTGTAAACCGACTCTATACAACCCTAGCCCCCTCGGTGTCTATATAAACTGGAGGGTTTAGTCCATAGATACAATCATAATCGTACTATAACACCCTCAATGCGACTATATCTCCCACGTGTCGAGGCACGACTTAGAGGCATAATCGCATTGAAGGCATATGTCGCAAGTTAGGCAATCTTCACAACATCCCATGTAATATAATTAATAAAGGGGAGATAACATAGTTGGCTTACACTCGCCACGTCAATCAAGGTACATAAATAACATTACATCATCCAAACACTCATGGCCCGACTACGGCGCCAAAATAAAAGATAACCCAACATGCGACACGGTCCCGATCACCCCCAACTGGGCACCACTACTGATCATCAGGAAAGGAAACATAGTAACGCTGAGAGTCTTCATCGAACTCCCACTTGAGCTCGAGCACGTCTCCTGGAGCGGAAACATCAGGCCCTGCATCTGGTGTAATAGTAATCTGTGAGCCACAGGGACTCAGCAATCTCGCACCCTCGCGATCAAGACTATTTAAGCTTATAGGTAAGGCAAGGTAAATATGTAAGTGGAGCTGCAGCAAGCGACTAGCATATATGGTGGCTAACTTATTCGCAAAAGAGAGCGAGAAGAGGAGGCAAAGCGCGAGCGAGAAACTAGAGAGCAACCTGCGCAAACATTACTCCAACACCGTGTCCACTTCCCGGACTCCGCCGAGAAGAGGCCATCACGGTAACACACTCAGTTGATTCATTTTAATTAAATTAAGGTTCAAGTTATCTACAAACCGGACATTAACAAAATCCCATCTGCCCATAACTGCAGGCACGTTTTTCGAAAGTTCAAATCCCTGCAGGGGAGTCCCAACTTAGCCCATGACAAGCTCTCATGGTCAACGAAGGAATAGACCTCCTCCCAAGACGTTCCGATCAGACTCGGTATCTCAGTTCTTTTCAAGACACTTCGACAGGTTAAAACAAGACCAGCAACACCACCCGAATGTGCCGACAAATCCCGATAGGAGCTGCACATATCTCGTTCTCAGGGCACACTCATATTGTCCAAACTTCTGGTAGGCCAGCCCAGAGTTGCCCCTGGTGGCCACCAGCGGCTGACGAGTTGGACCAACACTCAGAGGAGCACTGGCCCGGGGGGGGGGGGGGTTTAAATAAAATGACCCTCGGGCTCCGGAAACCCAAGGGAAAAAGAGGCTAGGTGGCAAATGGTAAAACCAAGGTTGGGCATTGCTGGAAAAGCTTTAATCAAGGCGAACTATCAAGGGGTTCTCATTATAACCCAACTGCGTAAGGAACGCAAAATCCGGGAACATAACACCGATATGACAGAAACTAGGGCGGCAAGAGTGGAACAAAACACTAGGCGAGAGGCCGATCCTTCCACACTTTACCAAGTATATAGATTCATTAAGATAACAAGATAATATAATGATATCCCAACAAGTAAATAAATGTTCCAACAAGGAACGGCCTTCAATCTTCACCTGCAACTAGCAACGCTATAAGAGGGGCTGACCAAAGCGGTAACATAGCCAATCAACGATTTGCTAGGACATGGAGGGTTAGAGGTTGGACATGGCAATTTGGGAGGCTTGAAAGCAAGTGGTAGGCATCGTAGCAATGGCATAGCAAAAGAGCGAGCAATCTAACATAGCAAAGATAGTAGTGATTTCGAGGGTATGATCATCTTGCCTGCACAGTTGTCAGAGTTGACTGGATCCTCGAAAGCAAACTCAACGAGCTCCTCGATAGCGAACTCGTCTCCCGGCTCTACCCAAACAAGACAAACAAGAAACAAGGACACAATCAACCACGTGCAAGGATCAAACAATATGATGCAAAGACGATATGCTATGCGGGATGCGATGCGGGATGCATATGCAAGATTTGACAGGAAATGCAAGAACCTGGCCTCAACATGGAAATCCAAGTGTGCCACTGGAAAGATGAGATGAAATCTCTTGAAAACAATATAAAGAACGCCGGAATCGGAGTTACGGTTTGGAAATGGCAAGCGATTCAAATATGACACCGGTCTGCGATTTACAGCAAGTAGCCATCTAAATGCAATGAGATGAACACGTATGCAAATGCAATGCACATGATGACATGATTTGAGATGCATGACAACGAAAACAACACACGGAGACAAGGACTCAAACCCGAGGAAATGAAATAACTTAACGCCGAAACGGCAAGAGTTGGAGTACAAATTGGGAAAGTTACATCCGAGGTGTTACACGTACAGGCTAGACATCTAGGGTTTAGCCATTACGATCTCATGGTAGATCAACTCTTGTAACCCTTATACTCATTAAAGATTGTCAAGTAGGACGTAGGTTATTACCTCCATCAAGAGGGCCCGAATCTGGGTAAACATCGTGTCCCTCGTCTCCTGTTACCATCGATCCTTAGACACACAGTTCTGGACCCCCTACCCGAGATCTGCCGCTTTTGACACTGACAAGGAGCCCTTCATACTCTGTTGTATTGTTGGTTGCCTCCTCCCTGGGAAAATGCATCAGGACGACGTACTTCAAGTGCTCTCCCTTGGGAGCAATGAGAAGCACACCAGCCCTTGCACCTTGCAGGGAGAATGCACCATCAAAATACATAATCCATTCTTGGGGCGCCTCCTTGCTGGGGGTAATTGTTTCTCGTACTTCCTCATCAGGGGTTGGCGTCCATTCTGCAATAAACTCTACCAATTCCCTACTCTAAATTGTTGATGTGCTCTCAAATTTCATGCCAAAGTTGGATAACTCCAAAGCCCACTCCACTATTCTGCCGGTAGCCTCAGGGTTCCCGAGTATCCTTTGCAATGGAAAGCGTGTCACAACCATGATCTCATGGGCTTGGAAGTAGTGGCGCAGTTTCCTTGAGGCCATGATGAGGCCAAAGATCAACTTTTGCACACTAGAGTACCTCGATCTAGCCCCATGTAATAGGAAACTAACGAAGTACACTGGGCGCTGCACCACTTTCTTCCTTGCCGCGTCGTTTCGGTCGCCCCTAATGCCACGCTCCTCTCTGCCCTGATCCTTATCCGGCCCCGCCGGGCTCTGCTCACACTCTGTTTCCTCTACTTCCCATTTGCCTCTAGGGCTGCACTAACCACTTGGTTAGTTGTCGCTAAGTATAGCAGCAGTGGCTCTTGTGGTGTAAGGGGAACCAAAGTGGGCATAGAGGACAAGTAGGTCTTCAAATCTTGTAAAGTTGCGTCTACTTCTGGGGTACACTTCATGGGCCCTGCATTCTTCAAAGTTTTGAAGAATGGCAGGGGGTGCTCGGCAGACTTGGGGATGAATCTGATAAGTGCGGCAACCCACCCTGTCAGACGCCTCACATCTTTGACTATCCTGGGTGCCTGTATCTGCTCGATAGCCTTGATCTTGTCGGGGTCAGTTTGAATCCCATGATGGGACATGAAGAACCCAAGTAGCTTGCCGGAGGGAACACCAAACACACAGTTCTCTGGATTTAGCTTCAAGTCGATCTTGCGAAGATTAGCAAATGTCTCCTCCAAATCCTGGAAAAGAGTTGATCTATCCTTGGTCTTGACCACAATATCATCCATATAAGCCTCAATGTTTCTATGCAACTGTGGCTCAAAACTAATCTGGATTGCTCTTGCAAAAGTGGACCCGTCACTCTTTAACCTGAAAGGCATGCACACAAAGCAGTATGTACCACATGGGGTGATGAACGAAATCTTCTCTTCGTCTTCCTTGGACATAAAGATCTGATGATACCTAGAGTATGCATCCAGAAAAGAGATCAAATCACAACCTGAAGTGGAGTCCACAATATGGTCGATGCGCGGCAAGGGAAATGGGTCCTTCGGTCAAGCTTTGTTGAGATCTGTCAAATCAAAGCAAAGCCTCAACTAACCATGTCGGATGCAGTACTCCTCTGACCAGACCAACTGCCTCAAGCTTCCTAATCTCTTCGGCAATGAACTACTGCCTCTCCAGGGCTTGCGTTTCAACCTTCTACTTGACGGGTCGGGCATGTGAGCAGACAGCAAGGTGGTGCTCTATTACCTCCTTGGGAACACCAGGGATATCAGATGGTTACTAGGCAAACACATCGATATTCACCCACAGGAAGGCAACGAGCGTGCTTTCCTATTTGTCATCAATGGTGTGGCTGATAGTAAAGGTACCATCAATGCTAGCCAACCCTGCCAAGACATTCTTCACATGCGGTGCAGTGACCTTGGATCTCTTCCTATTGGATTTCTCCGGAAAGTCATCAACAGGCATAGCACACTTCAAAGAGGTATGCTTCTCGTATTTCTTGCCAGTGTCCTTGCTATCCTTCTTCTTTCCTCGGTTTTCCTTGGTAGGGACCGCTGCTGCCGCGGCCTTTGCTGCGACTACATCACGGTACATCTTATCCATGCAAATGATTGCGTCTTGCTCATCTGATAGAATGGAAATGACTCCTACCGACCCTGGCATCTTCAAAGTGTTGTAGGCGTAGTGGGATGCCGCCATGAATTTTGCCAGAGTTGGGCATCCAAGGATCGCATGGTACGACAGGGGGAGGCCGACCACATCAAACACAACCTTCTTAGTCCGATAGTTCAATTCTCCCCCAAACATCACTGGCAACATGATCTTTCCCTTAGGATGACTCATGATGGGATTGATACCTTGAAACGTGCCTATGGCCTTTAGCTTTTCCTCTGATATCTGTAGCTTGATGATAACCTTTGGGGAAATTAGATTGAACATGGCCCCACCGTCAACCAACATCTTTGTGACATTGAGGTTGCGAATCGTGGGAGAGACCAACAATGGCAAACACCCTACAGCAGTTGTGCAGTCAGGCTGGTCCTCTTCGTCAAAGATGATGGGCGTGCGTGACCATTTGAGCGGCTTCCAAGGCTTTGTCGTTGGCTCCACGACATTGACCTCATGCGCCCACCGTTTAAGTTGGCAGTGAGAGGATTGCAAAGATGCACCCCCGTCAGTGCCCAGGTCGTTAGTGGCCTTTTGGAACTCCTACTCACTGGTTTCCTCTTCATCCCCTCTATCACTCTCATCATTGCAAACTTCCTTCTCTCGGCCGCTGGCAGGTTTTCCTTGGTTCTGAAAAGCCTTGCCGGGGCGATTTGCTTCACAGCCTCGGCCACTCCTGCCAGCGCCATTCTAACCTTTTTTCCTTATCATGATTCTCATATTCAGCCCTCTATCTCTTTACGAGCTGCTCAACCTGATGACACTCTTGGAGATCGTGGCCCTTGGTCCGATGGATGTTGCAGCATGGCCATTGCCTTTCCCAGCTCTCTCAGTAGCCACAGCCTCCCGATAGTCAGCGCACATGGCAGCTTCCTGGCTGGGGGCTTCAGCTTTAACCTTCTTGCCGGTACTAAGCGTGCCCGATCCTTCAACGGTAATCACTACCTTATCCTTACACCTCTTGTTGTGCTTCTTCGTCTTCTTCCTCTGACTGGTGGATTCATCGTCATCTTCTGATGATGCAATCTTCTTCTCTAGGGAGTTTTCTTCTTCCCTCCTCCATCCGAGCACACTTGTCCACCAAGCTGTAAAGCTCCTTCACAGTCTTGGGCAACCGCACATTCATCTTGGAGCCTATCCTGCGGTTGTGCACATTGGACTGGAAGGCAGCTATCACAGCCGCTGGATGGATATTTGGGATATTCCTGTCGACTCTGCTGAATCTCCGCAAGTACTTGCGGAGAGTCTCTCCTTATTTCTATTGGAGAAGCTGCAACTCACTGGGCCGTCCTGGTTCTTGGTGGCCACCCTTGAAGGCACCAATGAACTCATGACACCGGTCAGGCCACGACGAAATGAAGTTTTCTGGCAGGTGCATCAGCCAAGACCTCACACTGGACTTGAGTGCCAAATGGAAGTAGTTAGCAAACACCTTCTCATCTCTTCCTCTGGCAGCTTGAACAGCGATGGTGTAGATCCTCAAGAACTCTTCCCGGTTCAACCTCCCATCATACTTCTCAGATATCTTTGGCTTGAACATGCGAATGGATGGCCAACGGACTTGCCGCAGATCACGACTAAAGGCAGGGCACCCAATCTCAAAAGGCAGGCACCTGACATCCTCGAGAGTAGGCTCGTCGACATCGGGACCATCGCATCCATCAGTCCAACGGTGGTCGCCGCAACATCATCCGATGAGGACGCACGCGTCTCCCCTCTGCCTATCCTCCGGGGCTCGCCGTTGGTCTAGACGGGCTCGATAGGCGGACGAGGCTATCGAGACGTCATCGGGTTGTTGATTCTGCCGCGCTCACGCTGGTTGCCGCGGCGGGTTCTGCACTGTGGGTGTGGCCCCTTCCGTACGGCCACCAGTGCGAGCCGTTGTCGTCGCGGCGGGCCAGCTCGCTTTGAGCCCCCAGCCTCAGGGAAGCAAATCGGACATTGGACGATGTCTCTCCATCCATGCATCTGATCGGCCGCCGGCGGGAACCCCAACATCAGCTAGGCCCACGCCATGGCCTCCATAGTAGTGCTTGGCATCGGCGATGATGATGTATATCGTACCGTCGCTAGGCTCCTGACGGTGCCGGTGGCGACTGTAACACCCCGGATGTAACTTGCCATATCTGTAACTCCAACTCTTGCCATTTTTGGCTTTATGTTATGAGATTCCCTTCGTAGTTGGGTTTTTGTCTTTGTTTTGCATTTTTTTCATGTCATGTATTTACTATCATGTCATCATGTGCATCACATTTGCATATGTGTTCGTCTCTTGCATCCGAGCATTTTCCCCGTTGTCTGTTTTGCAATCTGACACTCCCAC
Source organism: Triticum aestivum (assembly GCF_018294505.1). NCBI lineage: Eukaryota > Viridiplantae > Streptophyta > Magnoliopsida > Poales > Poaceae > Triticum > Triticum aestivum. The sequence goes on from NC_057797.1 coordinate 305,133,973, forward strand.
ATGCACCCGGCGTACCCCTCTTCTCTCTTTTCATGAGCTGGAGAAAAACATTCTCGGAATGGGCCGAGGTTTGTCAAGTGGCCTTGGTACATCACCGGTAGGCCGACTGTCAAATTTCGTTCCATTTGGAGGTCGTTCCATGCCCCAACGGTTAGCCGGGTAACAGCAAAAGGCTCTTTTGTGTTGCAGCCCAACACCCCTCCAAAACAGCCCATTAACCCATCTAAACTCTCTCCATGTTCTCCGTCGTTGGATCACAATCATTTGGGCGAAAACCGCACCCCATTTGGACACTCCTAGCTCCCTCTACCTATAAATATCCCTTCCCCTCCTAAAATTCCGGTTCCAAACCCTAGCCCCGCTCCTCTCTCCGTGCCGAACATGTCGGGACGACGCCAGACGCGTCCGCTGCCGTGCCCGCAGCCAATTAGGCTCCGCCATGTGGCGTGGCACTTTCGGCCGCGCCGCCGGCCCGCCTGGCCTGAGGCCAGCCCTCCCACGAGCCGACCGGGCCGCGCCGCCTCTCCTCCAGAGCGCCGCCACCCTTCGCCCGCGCCACCGCTCGTCGCCCTCGCCAGTCCCTGTCGCCTTGCTGCCTGCCGCGCTGCCGCACCGGCCTCGTTGCCAACCGCCGCCGCCACCTCGTCGTCCAGACTACGCCGTGCCGGATCCGCCCTGAGCTAGCTCCGGCGAGCGTCCCCACGTCTCCGGCCACCCCTTCCTCCAACTCCGGCGAAGCTCCGGAGAACTACGATCCGCGTGCCACCGAAACCCTAGATCTGAGCGAGGTCGAATTCTTCAGTCTTTTTCTGTGTGATATTTTTATGCCATCTTCTTCATGTCGTATCTCGGTGACCGTGGATCCAAATCATTCATACGATATGTCAAAATGTTCATCTCGTTAAGCTCTTCATTTTAGTATCATTTGCATGCCTGTTACTGTCCATTATGATGCCATTTTCATCTTTGCAAGAGTGCTATAAAATGTTAACTGCTGGTTCTTAACAGAACATGGAGATTTGTCATTTTTGTTGCATTTGGTGTGTGCATCCTATGAGCATGAGGTCTACATGTGTTTTGAACTAAAACATGCCATATTTACAGGGGTTGAAGTATTGCATTTTTGTGGTCTATGTGGTGACTAGCACAAGCATGCAAAGTAGGCTCCATGATGTTACTATTTTTAGGGACTTAGGATTTCGCTGAGTCCTTTTCCTGATGTTATTTTGATGCCATGTAAACTTCATGCTACCATGAGATCCATGCTTATTTTGATATAATTCAATAAGGATGTTTTCAACATACGGTTATCCTCTATCCATTCATGCATCTGGTTTTGCTATATATTGTTCCGGGCAGATTGTTAACATGTTAATCAACATTGCCATGTGTTTCGCTAGTGATGTAACATCCCAAATTTTCAATTTGGAATGTTTAACAAATATTAGTTAAGCATCTATGCATTTTGTTTGAATTGTGTGACATTTGGATATTTTTTTTTCTCAAAGGCATTTGAGTTGTTGTTTGAGTTGGATTCATCTTGGCAATTGAAAGTTATCCCTCACAAATACTTGAGAAAAAAATATGAGAGGAGCTAACATGACACTCCAACAATGTCAGAAGAAAATATTGCCAAAAGGTTTGAATTCAAATTTGAATTTTATTTGGAGTTGCAGAAAATGTTTTTTTAGTTTGTGTTTTGCCTCTAGACAAATGTCCACATTGTAGGATTAATTCCCCTGAGAATTTTGATATATATATGTCCTATGTAAAAATATTATAGTTTTCTCTTATATTAGTTTTCTCTCTCTGTCGTAAAAAAAAAGGAAAAGACCCAGGCGCGAGCCGGGCCAACCGGCCCAGCCGACGCCTGAGCCAGCAAGCCCAGCAGCGCCGAGCCGCAGCCCACCAGCGACCGAGCCGGCCTGCCCCAGCGCTCGACGCCCGCTCCCTTCGGTCGACCGCTCGCCGCCTCCTCTCTCCCTCTCACTGACCCGTGACCCCACCCTTTCTCTTTCCCCTCGCACATGACACGCCACACCAGATCACGCGTAGAGTGCGCTCGAAACCGCGATCTTCTCGGGATCGTGATCCTGAGTCGACCCCTCGCCCACGCTTATGCCCTATATAAACCCCTCAACCTCCTCTTCCGAACCCCCCCAAAACCTTACCCCAACTCCCACCATAGCCCGCGTCGTCGCCATCCCGATCTCGCCCCAGCCACCGCAGTTCACCGCCGTTTTGTTTCACCAGTGAGCATGCCCAACCTCTCTAACCTCTGCTATCGGTCTAGCCCGACCACACAAACCTTTTTGACACGTTTTTGTTCGTCTTCGTCATCTACAGAGCCACCCCCAACCTCGCACGCTCCACTAGAGCACCGAGCTCCGCCACCTCGTCCTCGTCGTCTCCGCCGACCCCGACGTCCCCTCGCCTCACCACCCACAGAAAATCGGACACCCCCGAACTCCCGCATCACCTGGACATCCCCGCAGATGCCGCCGACGACCGAAGCCCCGCCGCGCACTGGCCTCTTCTTCCCTCCCACGCCAGGCTCTTCTCTGTAAGCATGAGTACACCTCCTCTGTTCGCTCAATTTTTTTGAACCGTTAAGTTAGATTAGATCGATTAGTAGATCATTTTATTTTCATTAGATCGGTTTTAGTACGTTTTCTTTGCTGTTTAGTGCGGTTCAGATCAAACTAGTAAATCGATTTTAGTCAAAAAAACAAACGCATGTGTACGTCCTGTTAAGTTGTGCCTGGGCGCCGTTTAGTTTCGGATCGCACACCCCATAAGCCCAGTAGCGCCCGTTAGTTTTTTTCTCTTATTTTAGTTTCTGTTAACAGAATAGTTCCAATCTTGAAAAATCTATATCTTTTGGGTTATTTAATATTTTTAGTTGATTCTTTTTGCTCTAGTTTGCAAATTTCCTATAGTTGCTGCAGAAAATTAGATTCGGCCATGTTTAGGTGTTTAAAAATTGTTTTATATTAGTTTTAGTCAGATTAGTTTTTCTGCTATAAATTGAGTTAGGATTATTTTATTTTAGTGATTCCTTTTGTGACTGCTTTGTTTTGACCTTGCCTAGCAGTAGGAATTTATTTGGGTATTTATAGTCTTTATTAAAAATAGTTTTTATGCGAAAACAAGCTTTTCTAGTTTATTTAGCTTGCTACTATTTTCTGTTGTTCTAGTTTTTTTAAAATTTTATTTTACCTCTGTTATAATTTATTTTAGATTAGTTTCCGTATTTTTAGAACGTGAACTTTTATTTACAGAAAAGAAAAAGTTTATTTTATTTTTTCTTGTTAGTTGTTAGCTTGGAGTTCTTTGGTCTTGGTTTGATTGTTTTGTGTGATTTATGTTAGCATGTTGTTATGTTAAGTGATTGTATGTTTGTATGCTTATATGATTATTGTTTGCTTCGATAGAATTTCTGGAGTGCGAAGCCTGCTATTACGAGTCGCTAGCTTTCGAAGACCGGCAGCCAGGCAAGTCATTTGATCATGTTTTACAATACCTATGATTTTGTTGCATTAGACTTATTCCTCCCCACCATGCATGCAGTAGGAGAATTTTTAGTTATGTTCTTGAGTAGTATCATGAGGTAGGATGAACCCAATTCCCCTTACCATTGCCCGGGACAATGTAGTTTATTTTGCTATGCTCGTAGACGGGATTGGTTGAGAGATTCATAAGGGAGATGTGAGAGTCGTGTTGATGACAACCCCATGACTTCAAGCTCAAGATGGACTTCAAATTCACTACTGGGTGGAGGACGGTTGACGGGCACCCTGGAGAAACCAGCGGATGGCCGGGATGCATGGAGAAGCGCCATGACATCTTGTGGAAAGCTTCACCCAGCCACGAAGAGACGGATGAATACACCTTGACCGGAAGCTTACCTGTGCGGCCGCAAGCCATTAAGTGCTCTGGCTGGGTTGATCCTAGGCGTGACTCTGGACGGACGGTGCCAGCAGATGTAGAAGAACGGTAGGACATGGATGGGCACCAACAGTGCCCAGAGATACTCTACGGAAGACCCTGTTTCATTCGTCCCGTCTTCAAACACCAGGCAGTGCGAAGACATAAAGGAGGGAACGATTCTTGCGGGTAAAGTGCACAAGACTCTGCAGAGTAACAACCTAATCGATTAGTCGTGTCCCCAGTTACGGACAAATGAGCCTCTGGAAATTGGAGTATTTCGGAAATCTCAACACCGAACTTAATAAATTAATTGAGGGGTTATTTAATAATTGGGAATGAGACATTGGTTGGCAGAACCATCTCAATAACAACCAACTTTTTGAAGGAATTGCAAGCAAGTCCTTTGTTGTAGGGAAAAACTGCCTTTTTCGCAAAAACATAAAACTTAGAGCCCCACAGCCAAATTGCATATAGTGTTAGCTTTATCATTGTTGTTCTCTGTATGACTTGCCGGCATATTCTAAATGCTGACCTACACGGCTGTAACGTCTCATGTTGCAGAGGAGTTTTCTGACCCGTAGTGAGGCTACGATCTATGCTTGGTGATTGCCCTATGGAGTCGGATGGACTCGCTATTCGTCTACGCTTCCGCAGCTTATTTAGTTTATTTCTCATGACTTGGCCTTCGGCCGAATTTATTATGATGTAATAAAGACTCGATATGAGAACCGTGTAATAAATTCAGGTGTGATTGAACTTTGAATCTTTTCATCAATGTACTGTGTGTGCCAGCATGATCTTGGGATGGTACAGCTACACAGAGACCTGACCGATTTTGGGTCGGGTCGTTACAGAGATGGTATTCAGAGCACACACTGACCGTAGGACGTAACCCCTAGGATCGGAAAGCCATAGGAAGAAACTATTTTATTTTATGTCCTTATCATTCCGTAATACTCCCCTGTTCATTTCTGACTTCTCTCCGATTTCAACATTCTAGATGGCCGTCAAGTTCATCCCAGTTCTACTCCCGGAGTTTTGCCAGCCAAATGAGACAATGCTTTTCGGCAGGAGGCTGGTACAGATCACCAAGGAATTGAAGATTGTTGTGCCGTCTATCACCGGGACCCCTATCATGGCATTTCCAGAAGACCGTCGTTATAGGATTAAGGTGCACATACCAGGGAGGACTATCGGAAGTCTCTCAGCCCCCGTTGACTTCAAGTTCACTGCTCCCACTTGGATATTCGGGAGAGACATAGCAGTTCATAGTGCACTTGGACGCATCCAGGAGGAATACAGGACCGAGCTTGTTGGATCAGACCACACCATGATTTCTCGCAGGACTGCAGATGGAGAGATTACCCGCACCATAGATGACGACCCCGTTCACTCATATGCCCAAGACTTGGAGGCTCACATCAGGGCTCTAGAGATTCAGATGCGCAGGAGCTTGAAGACGGTCCAAAAGTTGCATCTTCGTGAAATTGAACTGGAGGATGCAACACATGAAGCCCACTATGAGCATGAGGATGAAGTCAAGGATTTTATAGAAAGACTCGAGGACCGGAAGAAATATATTGCCACACTGGAGGAGAAGATGGATCCGGGAGAAGACCTTTTCCCGAGTGGAGATGATGGACCTCTCGTGAGCAATGACCAGGATTATGAAGAGAGCTCCACCGAAGGAAGCCGCAAGAGGAGGCGCCGCACCAGAGGACGACGCACCATAGGACACAAGGATAATTGATGAAGACATTTAGTCGACCGCCATGTTATTTGTTTTCGTCGATCAGTTAGGCCATTATTTTCGATTAGTCGTGAGATCTTGTAATCCGAGTTTGAACCTTGTTTGAGATGAATGAATAAATGATTGGTGTGATTGTGTTTGTGCATTCATTTGGGTAGTTCTATTTTCTCATTAGACCATTGTTCTATTCTAATTTCTCATCCACTCCATAACACCAGATGCCTCCGAGACGTGACCCCGGTTTCACTTTCCCGCCGGAGCTCACCCAGCTGATCCAACAACAGAGTGCCTTAATGCAAATGCTCATCCAAAACCAAGGCAACAACAACAACAACAATCCACCGCCGCCACCCCCTGTCGATAACCTGACCCGGTTCCTAAGGCTGAATCCGCCGGTGTTCTCTAGTAGCACCGAGCCGATTGTAGCTGATGATTGGCTCCACAAGATCGGAAGGGATCTAACAACTATTGGATGCACAGATGCTGAGAAGGTGCGTTTTCCCGCACATCAACTGAATGGACCTGCAGCTTCTTGGTGGGAAAACTACACCGCCACTTATCCGGTCGCCACCATCACATGGGATCAGTTCCAGCGGGCTTTCCGCACTGCGCATGTCTCAGCTGGAGCCATGAGTCTGAAGAAGCGTGAGTTCCGCAACTTACGCCAGGGGAACCGTACTGTGGGGCAGTATGTGTATGAGTTCAACAAACTATCTCGATATGCCCCAGATGACGTGGCCACAGATGCCGCAAAACAGGAGAAGTTTCTTGAGGGATTCAATGATGAGCTAGGAATGCAGCTAATGGTGGCTACCTTCAACAACTACCAGGAGCTGGTAGACAAGGCCACTATACTTGAAGGCAAGCAACAACAGATTGAAAGCCGCAAGCGGAAATATGGCCAGGGAAAGTACAACTCCGGAGCTCAGCAGAAGCCCCGCTATGCCCCATACCCGGGAGGACATAACCATCACACCCATGGAGGACACAATCATGGAGGACATAACCATGGAGGGAATGGGAACAATCGCAGCCATGACAACAACCCCAAGTCAGGCAATGGAGGCAACGGTGACCAACACCATCCTGCTCCGACTCAGAAGGATCTGAGTCATATCACCTGTTTCAAGTGCCAGAAGACAGGACACTATGCCACCGATTGTCCGGATGCCAAACAGAGCAATGGAAACGACAACGGCAATGGGAGCTCAGCAAAGAAGCCCAACCCTTTTCCTCGTGCTCAGGTGAATCACATTGACATGGAGGACGTATATGATCAGCCAGACACTGTGGTTGGTAAGTTTTTATTAAATTCACGTCCAGTATTGGTACTCTTTGATTTTGGTGCAACACATTCATTCATATCAAGGGTAGTTGTGAAAAAGTATGGGTTGCCCACTAGGACCCTTAGAACCCTGATCCAAGTCACTTCTCCAGGAGGAGAGATGATGGCAGGCTTAGGCTGTCATTCAACCCTCAGCATCGGAAATCATGATTTTCCCGTAGACCTCATAGTCTTAGAATCCCAGGGATTGGACGTGATTCTAGGCATGGACTGGTTGACGAAGTTTGAAGGGAACATCGACTGCACCGGCAAGACGATTTTGCTCACCGCCCCGGAGCAGAAGAGGATCAAGTATGTATCCAGATGCACACCGATAAAGAAGCAGGTGAATTCCCTCACGGGAGTGGTTTAGGAGGAAGTGCCTGTAGTACAAGATTTTCCGGATGTATTTCCGAGGAATTACCAGGAATGCCACCGAATAGAAAAATGGAATTTTTGATCGAGTTATTACCTGGCACAGCCCCAATATCCAAGAGACCTTATCGGATGCCCCCGAATGATTTGGAAGAGATCAAGCAGCAGATCAAGGAATTATTGGAGAAAGGATATATTCGCCCAAGTTCGTCACCTTGGGGAGCCCCAGTTCTTTTGGTAGAGAAGAAGGATGGAACCCTGAGAATGGTTGTAGATTATCGTTCATTGAACGACGTGATCGTCAAGAATAAGTACCCTCTACCGATGATTAATGATTTATTTGTTCAGCTAGTCGGAGCCAAAGTATTTTCCAATATCGATCTTCGATCAGGGTATCATCAGTTGAAGATTCGTGAACAGGATATACCCAAAACAGCCTTCACCACCAGGTATGGTTTATATGAGTATACCGTCATGTCATTCAGATTGACTAATGCCCCGGCGTATTTCATGAGCATGATGAACAGGTATTTATGGAATATCTGGACAAATTTGTCGTGGTGTTCATCGATGACATATTGGTTTTCTTCAAGAGCGAGGAAGAGCACAAGGAACATCTGCGTCTAGTCCTGGAGAAACTCCGAGAACATCAGTTATATGCCAAGTTCAGCAAATGTGAATTTTGGTAGAAGGAAGTCGAATTCCTCAGACATGTTATTTCAGGAGAAGAAATAGCAGTCGACCCCACCAAGGTTGAATCGGTCACCAACTGGCAATCCCCCACATAAGTCAAGGAGATCCGCAGTTTTCTCGGACTTGCAGGATATTATAGAAGATTTATTGAGAATTTCTCCAAGATTGCTAAACCCATGACCGAGCTGTTGAAGAAGGAAACAAAGTACATTTGGACCGAGGATTGTGAAGCCAGTTTTCAGGAGTTGAAGAAACGTCTGGTTATAGCCCCAGTGCTCATTTTGCCGGACATACACAAGGATTACCAGGTGTATTGTGACGCTTCTCGTCAAGGACTCGGTGGAGTGCTCATGAAGGAAGGAAAAGATGTAGCTTATACCTCCAGATAGCTACGACCTCACGAGATGAATTATGCCACACACGATTTGGAGTTAGCAGCCGTAGTGCACGGACTCAAGACATGGAGACATTTCCTTGTCGGAAATAGTTGTGATGTTTACACGGATCATAAGAGCTTGAAGTACATTTTCACGCAGAAGGAGTTGAACCTCAGACAAAGGAGATGGCTTGAATTTATCAAGGACTATGATATGAGATTGCACTATCACCCAGGGAAAGCAAATGTTGTAGCAGAAGCCTTGAGCCGTAAAAGCCATGTGAACACCCTCATAGCTGGAGGATTACCTTAGAATTTAGCCGACGATATCAGAGATATCTGATTGGAGATAGTACCAAGAGGATTTGTCGCCACCTTGGATATCCAGTCCACTCTGACCGAAAAGATCCGTGAAGCGCAGAAGACGGACAAGGAAATTACAGAGATAAAGGAAAAGATGAGTAACGGAAAGGCTAAAGGTTTTCGTGAGGATGAACACGGAACTTTATGGTTTGAAGATCGTATCTATGTGCCTAATGACCCAGAGGTCCGGAAGTTAATTCTTCAGGAGACCCATGATTCACCATACACGATTCACCCAGGCAACACCAAGATATATCTGGATTTGAAGGAAAGTTTCTGGTGGACATGTATGAAGAAAGATATTGCCGAGTACGTAGCAGTATGCTATGTTTGTCAGCGAGTAAAGGCGGAACATCAGAAGTCGACAGGGTTACTTCAACCACTGCCGATTCCCAAGTGGAAATGGGAAAAACTTGGAATGGATTTTATCACATGATTACCCAGGACCCGTTCAGGTTATGATTCTATCTGGGTAGTGGTTGATCGCTTGCCCGAGGTAGCTCATTTCATCCCCGTGAAGACCACATATACCAGTGCTAAGTTAGCCAAGATATACATGACCAGGATCGTATGTCTGCATGGAGTTCCGAGGAGTGTCGTGTAAGATAGAGGAACACAATTTACCTCAAAGTTTTAGAATCAGTTGCATGCAACTTTGGGTACGAGGCTGGAGTTTAGTACAGCTTTTCATCCGCAGACAGATAGACAGACCGAGAGAGTCCACCAGATTCTGGAGGATATGTTGAGAGCTTGCGCGCTAGACTATGGATCTAGCTGGGATGACAATCTGCCATACGCAGAGTTCTCGTACAACAACAGCTATCAGACTAGTCTGAAGATGGCCCCTTTCGAAGCTCTATACGGAAGGAGGTGTAGAACACCATTGTTGTGGGATGGTGTTGGAGACCGAAAGCTTTTTGGTCCCGATCTTATCGGAGACTCCGAAGAGAAGGTCAAGCTGATTCGAGATAGACTCAAGATAGCCTAGTTGAGATAGAAGAGTTATGCCGACAGTAAACGCAAGGAGATAACATATGAAGTTGGAGACCGAGCATATCTTCGTGTGTCCCCACTTCGTGGAATCAAGAGATTTGGGGTTAAAGGAAAATTAGCACCCAGGTTCATTGGCCCCTACAAAATCCTTGAACGCAGAGGAGAAGTTGCGTATAAGCTGGAATTGCCAGAAGGATTGTCAGGAGTTTACAATGTCTCTCACGTATCCCAGCTGAAGAAATGCCATGTCGAGATGGCCGATATTCCTTTGAGAGACACAGTGCCCCTAGAGGCCATAGCTGGATAGTGATCTGACTTATGAGGAGAAACCCGTCAGAATTCTCGAGACTACGAACAGAGTTACATGTAGCAAGATCATCAAGTTTTGCAAGGTTCTGTGGAGCCACCACTCTAAGGAGGAAGCCACCTGGGAGCGAGAAGAAGATCTCTACTGGGACCACCCGCACCTATTTGCTAGCCAACCCGAATCTCGAGGGCAAGATTCATCTTAAGGTGGGTTGGTTTGTAACATCCCAAATTTTCAATTTGGAATGTTTTACAAATATTAGTTAAGCATCTATGCATTTTGTTTGAATTGTGTGGCATTTGGATATTTTTTTCTCAAAGGCATTTGAGTTGTTGTTTGAGTTGGATTCACCTTGGCAATTGAAAGTTATCCCTGACAAATACTTGAGAAAAAAATATGAGAGGAGCTAACATGACACTCCAAAAATGTCAGAAGAAAATATTGCCAAAAGGTTTGAATTCAAATTTGAATTTTATTTGGAGTTGCAGAAAATGTTTTTTTTAGTTTGTGTTTTGCCTCTGGAAAAATGTCCACGTTGTAGGATTAATTCCCCTGAGAATTTTGATATATATATGTCCTATATAAAAATATTATAGTTTTCTCTTATATTAGTTTTCTCTCTCTGTCGTAAAAAAAAGGAAAAGACCCAGGCGCGAGCCAGGCCAACCGGCCCAGCCGACGCCCGTGCCAGCAAGCCCAGCAGCGCCGAGCCGCAGCCCACCAGCGACCGAGCCGGCCTGCCCCAGCGCTCGACGCCCGCTCCCTTCGGTCGACCGCTCGCCGCCTCCTCTCTCCCTCTCACTGACCTGGGACCCCACCCTTTCTCTTTCCCCTCGCACACGACACGCCACACCGGAGCACGCGTAGAGTGCGCTCGACACCGCTATCTCCTCGGGACCGTGATCCCGAGTCGACCACTTGCCCACGCTTATGCCCTATATAAACCCCTCGACCTCCTCTTCCGAACCCCCCAAAAACCCTACCCCAGCTCCCACCATAGCTCGCGCCATCGCCGTCCCGATCTCGCCCCAGCCACCGCAGTTCACCGTCATTTTGTTTCACCGGTGAGCATGCCCAACCTCTCTAACCTCTGCTATCGGTCTAGCCCGACCTCACAAACCTTTTTGACATGTTTTTGTTCGTCTTCGTCCTCTACAGAGGCCACCCCCAACCTCGCACGCTCCACTAGAGCACCAAGCTCCGCCACGTCGTCCTCGTCGTCTCCGTCGACCCCGACGTCCCCTCGCCTCACCACCCATAGAAAATCGGATGCCCCCGAACTCCCACATCACCTGGACATCCCCGCCGGTGCCGCCGACGACCGAAGCCCCGCCGCCCACTGGCCTCTTCTTCCCTCCCACGCCAGGCTCTTTTCTGTAAGCACGAGCGCACCTCATTTGTTTGCTCAAAATTTTTTTGAACAGTTAAGTTAGATTAGATCGATTAGTAGATCATTTTATTTTCATTAGATCAGTTTTAGTACTTTTTTTGCTGTTTAGTGCGGTTCAGATCAAACCAGTAAATCGGTTTTAGTCAAAAAAACAAACGCACGTGTACGTCCTGTTAAGTTGCGCCTGGGCGCCGTTTAGTTTCAGATCCCACACCCCATAAGCCCAGTAGCGCCCGTTTGTTTTTTCCTGTTATTTTAGTTTTTGTTAACAGAATAGTTCCAATCTTGAAAAATCTATATCTTTTGGGTTATTTAATATTTTTAGTTGATTCTTTTTGCTCTAGTTTGCAAATTTCCTATAGTTGCTATAGAAAATTAGATTCGTCTATGTTTAGGTGTTTAAAAATTGTTTTATATTAGTTTTAGTCAGATTAGATTTTCTGCTATAAATTGAGTTAGGATTATTTTATTTTAGTGATTCTTTTTCTCACTGCTTTGTTTTGACCTTGCCTAGCAGTAGGAATTTATTTGGGTATTTATAGTCTTCATTAAAAATAGTTGATTTAGCTTGCCGCTGTTTTCTGCTATTCTAGTTTTTTTAAAATTTTATTTTACCTCTGTTATAATTTATTTTAGATTAGTTTCTGTATTTTCAGAACGTGAACTTTTATTTACAGAAAAGAAAAAGTTTATTTTATTTTTTCTTGTTAGTTGTTGGCTTGGAGTTCTTTGGTTTTGGTTTGATTGTTTTGTGTGATTTATGTTAGCATGTCGTTATGTTAAGTGATTGTATGTTTGTATGCTTATATGATTATTGTTTGCTTCGATAGAATTTCTGGAGTGCGAAGCCTGCTATTACGAGTCGCTAGCTTTCGAAGACCGGTAGCCAGGCAAGTCATTTGATCATGTTTTACAATACCTATGATTTTGTTATGTTCCTCCCCACCATGCATGCAGTAGGAGAATTTTTAGTTATGTTCTTGAGTAGTATCATGAGGTAGGATGAACCCAATTCCCCTTACCATTGCCCAGGACGATGTAGTTTATTTTGCTATGCTCGTAGACGGGGTTGGTTGAGAGATTCATAAGGGAGATGTGAGAGTCAAGTTGATGACAACCCCATGACTTCAAGCTCAAGATGGACTTCAAATTCACTACTGGGTGGAGGACGGTTGACGGGCCCCCTGGAGAAACCAGCGGATGGCCGGGATGCATGGAGAAGCGCCATGACATCTTGCGGAAAGCTTCACCCAGCCATGAAGAGACGGATGGATACACCTTGACCGGAAGCTTACCTGTGCAGCCGCAAGCCATTATGGGCTCTGGCTGGGTTGATCCTAGGCGTGACTCTGGACGGACGGTGCCAGCAGATGTAGAGGAACGGTAGGACATGGATGGGCACCGACAGTGCCCAGAGATACTCTACGGAAGACCCTGTTTCGTTCGTCCCGTCTTCAAACACTAGGCAGTGCGAAGACATAGAGGAGGGAACGGTTCTTGCGGGTAAAGTGCACAAGACTCTGCAGAGTAACAACCTAATCGATTAGCCGTGTCCCCGGTTACGGACAAATGAGCCCCTGGAAATTGCAGTATTTTGGTAATCTCAACACCGAACTTAATAAATTAATTGAGGGGTTATTTAATAATTTGGAATGAGACATTGGTTGGCAGAACCATCTCGATAACAACCAACTTTTTGAAGTAATTGCAAGCAAGTTCTTTATTGTAGGGAAAAACTGGTTTTTTCGCAAAAAAACATAAAACTTAGAGCCCCATAGCCAAATTGTATATAGTGTTAGCTTTATTATTGTTGTTATCTCTATGACTTGCCGGCATATTCTAAATGCTGACCTACAGGGCTACAACGTCTCATGTTGCAGAGGAGTTTTCCAACCCGGAGTGAGGCTATGATCTACGCTTGGCGATTCCCTATGGAGTCAGATGGACTCGCTATTCGTCTATGCTTCCGCAGCTTATTTAGTTTATTTCTCATGAGTTGGCCTTCGGCCGAATTTATTATGATGTAATAAAGACTCGATATGAGAATCGTGTAATAAATTCAGGTGTGATTGAACTTTGAATCTTTTCATCAATGTACTGTGTGTGCCAGCATGATCTTGGGATGGTACAGCTACACAGAGACCTGACCGATTTTGGGTCGGGTCGTTACAAGTGATCCATGCATCCTATGAACTTTCTCTTGCCATGTTTAGCTTAATGAACATGTCTTCTTACTATTGGTATGCTTGTGTTGTCATGTAATGCTTTGTGGTGAGTGGCATTAGCTTGCAAAGTGGCTATCATGAATCTGTTTTCTGCCATGTCCTGAATTTCAGTCTGAAACTGTTAATATAACTTGCTATGTTTACATGGGTGCCATAATATTTTTTGTGCCTTTTTGGCTGATGATCAATCAAGGAGTTTTGCTCCATGCATTTAGTAGAATCATGCCATGCCTTTTTTTGCCATTATATCTTCCTGTAGCATGTTGTTTGCTTGCTCTAAACATAGCTTCCTGATGCAAGTCTATGAAGTTGATATCTTTGGCACTTTTCCCATGCTTGTTAGAACATGTTGTAGTGTGATTTAGCCGTAGCTCGGTGTTCATGTTTTGTCAAGCATCTCTTGTACATCACTACCATATGCTTTGTTGCAATGTGGAAGTGCAGTAGCTTAGTTTCGTGTTGCATTCTAAGTGCTATCATGATGTTAATCATGGTTTTGCACCATTCTTGTGTTGCTTGTCATTTGCAAACCGTGCATCCGTTTCCAGTGATCCTTATATCGATTTCAACCGAAATCACCTCATGTTTCCAACGGCATACTTGGTTTGCCAAGTTGATGCCTTGATAAATCTTTCCCTTCCGGAGCATGCATATGCATTGCATACCATATCTTGCATATCATGCCATTTATTGCATCAAGTTGCTTGTGCTTTACACCGTGATTGAATGTCGTTCCATTGCTTGTGTTCTTGCTTTGGGTAGTGCCAGGAGACGAGTATGTGAATGAGGAACCTGTTGAGTACGCTAACGAGGATCAAGCTTTCGAAAACTCTGAGAACATTGCAGGCAAGATGACCATACCCTCGATATCACTTCTATCTTTGCTTTGCTATTTGTTCGTTCTTTCGCTATGTCACGCTACCTACCACTTGTTATATCATGCCTCCCATATTGCCATGTCAAGCCTCTAACCCACCTTCCTAGCAAACCTTTGTTTGGCTATGTTACCGCTTTTGCTCAGCCCCTCTTATAGCATTGCTAGTTGCATGTGAAGTTGAAGTTTGTTCCACGTCGGAACATGGATATGTTGGGATATCACATTATCTCTTATTTAATTTAATGCATCTATATAGTTGGTAAAGGGTGGAAGGCTCGGCCTTATGCATGGTGTTTTGTTCCACTCTTGCCGCCTTAGTTTCCTTCATACCGGTGTTATATTCCTTGATTTTGCGTTCCTTACGTGGTTGGGGTTATGGGACCCCCTTGACAGTTCGCTTTGAATAAAACTCCTCCAGTAAGGCCCAACCTTGGTTTTACCATTTGCCTACCTACGATCTATAACTTTCCCTTGGGTTCTGCAGACTCAAGGGTCATCTTTATTTTAAACCCCCCTGGGCCAGTGCTCCTTTGAGTGTTGGTCTGAACTAGAGTCCTTTGCAGCGCCACCTCGGGGAAACTTGAGGGCTGATTTTAGTTGTACGGAGTGCTCATCCGGTGTGCCCTGAGAACGAGATACGTGCGACTCCTATCGGGATTTGTCGGCACATCGGGCGGCTTTGCTGGTCTTGTTTTACCATTGTCGAAATGTTTTACCATTGTTGAAATGTCTTTCCGGGAGAAGGAATATCCTACGTTAAACGTGAGAACTTGTGATGGGCTAAGTTGGGACACCCCTGCAGGGTATAAACTTTCGAGAGCCGTGCCCACAATTATGTGGCAGATGTGAATTTGTTAATGTCTGGTTGTAGAGAACTTGACACTTGACTTAATTAAAATGAATCAACCGCGTGTGTACCCATGATGGTCTCTTTTCAGCGGAATCCGGGAATTGAACACGGTCTTGTGTTATGCTTGAACGTAAGTAGTTTGAGGATCACTTCTTGATCACTTATAGCTTTTTGACTGTTGTGTAGCTTCTCACCTTACTCTTATTTGCATAGGTTAGCCATCATTTTTGCTTAGCGCTTGCTGCAGCTCCACCTCACTACCTCATCCTACCGATAAGCTTAAATAGTCTTGATCTCGCGGGTGTGAGATTGCTGAGTCCTCATGACTCACGGATACTCCCAAACAGTTGCAGGTGCCAATGATACCAGTGCAGGTGATGCTACCGAACTCGAGTGGGAGTTCGACGAGGATCTGGGTCATTACTATGTTTCATTTCCTGATGATAAGTTGTGGAGCCCAGTTGGGACGATCGAGGATCTAGCATTTGTGGTTTATCTTCCTTTTATTCGGATTTGACCGTAGTCGGTCTATGAGTGTATTTGGATGATGTATGAATTATTTATGTATTGTGTGACATGGCGAGTGTAAGCCAACTCTCTTTATCCCTTTTCTTATACAGTACATGGGATTGTGTGAAGATTACACCTCTTGTGACAAAACCACCATGTGGTTATGCCTCTAAGTCGTGCCTCGACACGTGGGAGATATAGCCGCATCGTGGGCGTTACAAGTTGGTAATCAGAGTCATCCCCGACATAGGAGCCCCCTGCTTGATCGAATCGCTAACGTTGTTGAGTCTAGAACAAAATGTTTTGAGTCTTAGGATTATATATATCGGAGAGTAGGATTCTTTTTACTCCTCAGTCCCTTCGTCACTCTGGTGAGGCCTCTTGACGTTCATGTTTTGACTTTCCTCTCCTCAAATTTCACAAATTTTTGTTAGGATTACGCAGGTATCTTGGAATCGTTCTGATAGTCTTGTGACGAGAACATTGTTCTTGGTGCCTCCTAACATTTTGCAGGTTGTGCCAGTGTCCCGGGGAGTTGAGCTCCAAGGTGTTGTCGTCACAATTTTATCGTTGCAGTTCTGGAATACCTGAGTTTTCCGACATCGAAAACTATTTTATGCAATTTTTGGTGAGATAACCTCAACGCCACCCAGCACTGGGGCGGGAGTTCAGGAGTATTGCCATAACTCATATAACAGATGCTTTTCGAAGGTTGAGGTACATGATTTCTGAAGGTTTCTTGGTTATGTGTTGAAGGATGGATACAGCTGGATGTAGGGATTGTTTGTTTGGGTGAGATATTATGCTTCCCCTGTATCCCCAACACCTGATTGCATAACCAGAAAGTTTCAGGAGTTCATAGGTGGGAATTCAAGTAACTCTAGTATTTCTTCCTGGAGATATTTTGTTTGTGACTGGGTAATCCTTACCAGTTATTTGTTCTAGCCGTACCTTGTTGTTTTATTCATCTACCTTTATCTAAGTGGCTTCTCACCTTAATGGACGTGTGATGATTTACTTTGGAATTCATTCATTCATCCTTGTTCGAATGTTTATTGTGAAGACTGTATGTTGCAATTTCTATCCATTGATTCAGCTTGTCTATCTTTCAATCAAGATTCTAACGGATGTCACCCTCTTCAGGATGGCTCCTCCAACGCGTCTAAATCCGGACCGCAATGAGGGGAGTCAGGCGAACCCTCCACCTCCACCTCTGCCTCCGGATGCATGGCAAGCTGTCATGGCAGCCACCAATACCAACACTCAGATGCTTTTGCAATTCTTGCAAGAGCGCAACCAAGGTCAAGGCAACCAAGGAAATCAAGGCCAAGGGAATTTCAACAATCAACATCAGTTTGCTACCCTCAACCAGTTCCTCGCAAACCAGCCAAAGTCTTTCAGCAAATGTGTCGAGGCCATAGACGTCGATGATTGGCTCGTGGACATCTGCAAGCATTTTGAATGTAGCACAGTCAGGCTTGAGGACTTTGTCAAGTTTGCTTCGTTTCAACTCAAGGACCAAGCTGCTGATTGGTATCAACAATACAAAGATTCCAGAGGAGGTTGTGTGATTACCTGGGATGATTTCCGCCGAGACTTCAAAGCTCATCATATTCCAACAAGTGTTGCTGAGAGCAAGCGTGAGGAGTTCCGGAATCTCAAGCAAGGCAGCATGTCCGTGTATCAATACAACATCCAGTTTCAAAAACTTGCTCGCTTCGCTAAACAAGACGTTCCTAACAAAAAGAGTATGATATATCAATTCAGAGGTGGCCTCAGAGAAGATCTGCAGTTAGCTCTCGTGCTTCTCGAGCTGACTAAATTCGATCAATTCTATAACATGGCACTCAAGCAAGAAGCTGCTCAGCTCAAGTGTGAGGCTTCAAAGTAGAGAGTCAGGGATGCAGTTCAATCTTCTTCTTCCTCACAAGTGGAAGCTAAGCAACAGAAGTTCTGGCTTCCGCATCCTCCTCCGTTTCGTCGGCCCTACCAGCAGAAGAGCAAAGGTGGCCATGGATCTTCCAACCCACCCAACCCAGGCTACCAGAACAAAGCTCAGTCTCAAGCTCCAAGGTCAAGTGCTCCTTATCATCGTCCGCTCTCATAGGTGACTTGCAACAAGTGTCAGCAGAAAGGGTACTCTGCAAACAAATGCTTCAACCAAAGGCGCCTTTTGCCTCCTCCTCCCGTGAGAACTTCCAGCAATGCAGTGGTCAAGCATAATTCCAAGTCTGCAAGGGTGAACATGATGAACGCAACTCAGGCTAAGGATTCTTCATAAGTGATCATGGGTAATCTTCCAGTTAATGATATTCCTGCAAATGTTTTATTTGATACTGGTGCATCGCATTGTTTCATTTCAAGACCTTTTGCATCAAAGCATGAGTGGGGTTATCAAGAATTGCCTAGAACGTTATCCCTTGTGTACCCAGGTAAGCAAATGACATCTAATAATTGCGTCCTGGATGTGTCTATCAAGATGGGAAACTATAAATTTCTGTCTTCTCCAATTGTTCTTGGCGACTCGGATATTGATCTAATTCTCGGGATGGATTGGCTTTCTAAGCACAAGGCTCAGCTTGATTGTGCTGCCAGAGAGATTCAACTGACACACTCTTCTGAGGATGTGATCATCTATGCCGCTCGTGATGAAACCATTCGGCTGTTTTCTCTCAATGAGAAGGTCGAGTTGAATGCCATCTCTCAGATTCCAGTCGTTTGTGAATACCAAGACGTATTTCCAGAGGAGCTTCCGGGAATGCCTCGTCACCAGCCAGTTGAATTCATTATCGATCTTGAGCCTGGTAATGAACCCGTTTGCAAGCGTCCTTACAAGCTTGGACCAGAGGAGTTGAAGGAATTGATGAAACAACTCGATGAACAACAGCGTCTGGGTCTGATCAGACCAAGTTCATCTCCATGGGGTTGTGGTGTTCTTTTTGTCCAGAAGAAGGATGGAACAGACCAACTCTGCGTCGACGATCGTCCATTAAACAAGAAGACAATTAAGAACAAGTCTCCACTTCCCAACATCAATGAGCTATTCGAGCAACTTAAAGGTGCTAAAGTATTCTCCAATCTTGACCTTCGTATGGGTTATCATCAGATGCACATTCGTGAGCAAGATATCCCAAAGACAACATTCAGAACAAGCTATTGTTCTTATGAATATACTGTCATGTATTTCGGCCTTGTCAATGCTCCTCCAACGTTCCCTCGCATGATGAACTTCAGCTTCAACCCCCACACAAATGATTTCATTCTGGTGTATCTTGATGATATCTTGGTCTTCTCCAAGAATAAGGAGGATCATGCCAAGCATTTGAGATTGGTGCTCGACAAGCTCAGAGAGCATCAATTCTATGCGAAGTTTTCCAAGTGTGAGTTTTGGCTTGATGAGGTTATTTACCTTGGTCATATCATCTCCCCCAAGGGCATCGTTGTTAATCCCGAGAAGGTATCTGCAATTGTGAATTGGGAACCTCCTCAGAATGTCAAACAACTCCATAGTTTTCTTGTACTTGCAAGCTATTGTTAAAGATTCGTTGAGAATTTCTCTAATATTACAAAGCCTCTTTCCAACCTCCTCCAGGAGCATGTCAAGTATGTGTTGACACCTGAGTGTGACGTTGCTTTCAACACCCTCAAAGAGAAACTCGTCACAGCTCCTATCTTGACTCCTCCTGATGAATCCAAGCCATTCGAAGTTTTCTGTGATGCCTCCTTGCAAGGTCTAGGCACTGTGTTAATGCAAGAGAAGAAAGTTGTGGCTTACACCTCTCGTCAGTTGAAGCCCAACGAAAGGAACTACCCCACTCATGATCTTGAGTTGGCGGAAGTTGTCCATGCATTAATAAGATGGAGACATCTCTTGTTGGGAAGGCAAGTGGACATTTCCACATATCACAAGAGCCTCAAGTACATCTTCACTCAACCCAACCTCAACCTCAGGCAAACTCGATTGGTCGAAATGATTCAAGAGTACAATCTGAGTATTGAATATACTCCAGGCAAGGCCAATGTCATTGCAGATGCTTTGAGCAGGAAGGCTTACTACAACAGCTTAATTCTCAAGCCCTTCCAACCGGACCTTTGTGAAGCCCTCCGGAAACTCAATCTCCAAGTTGTTCCTCAAGGATTTCTTGCCAACCTTCAAGTCACTCCTACTTTGGAAGATCAAATTCGTGAGGCACAACTCCTTGATACCATGGTGAAGAGAGTGAAACATGGTATTGCCAAGAGCCAATCCAAATACAAGTTCTATCGCATTAATGACAAAACACTTTATTCTTTGAGGATCAGATTGTGGTTCCTAAAGGTGATCCAAGGAAGGTCATAATGAACAAGGCGCACAATTCTCTTCTTTCCATTCATCCTGGAAGTACGAAGATGTACCATGACCTCAAGCAGTCGTATTGGTGGACTCGAATGAAGCGAGAGATTGCTCAATTCGTGAATGAATGTGATGTCTGCCGAAGGGTGAAAGTAGAACACCAACGACCAGTTGGTCTCCTCCAACCTCATGCTATTCCAGAATGGAAGTTTGACCATATTGAAATGGACTTTGTTACTGGATTACCTAAGTCCAAGCATGGAAATGATGATATCTTCGTTGTCATCGACAAGCTTACAGAAGTGGCTCATTTCCTTCCTATCAAAGAATCTATCACAACAACTCAGTTGGCAGAGCTATACACCACCAAGATTGTCTCCTTACACGGTATTCCACAATTGATATCTTCTAATCGTTGAAGCATTTTCACTTCTAAGTTTTGGGACTCCTTCCAGAAGGCCATGGGCACCAACATTCGCTTCAACACAGCTTTCCATCCTCAAATAAGTGGCCAAGTCGAGCGAGTTAATTAAATCCTTAAAGATATGCTTAGGGCTTGTGTCATCTCCTTCGGTATGAAGTGGGAAGATTCTCTTCCATATGACGAGTTCTCCTACAACAACAGCTTCCAAGCGAGTTCGGCCAAGGCCCCATTCGAAATTATCTATGGCAGGAAGTGTCGTACTCCTCTCAATTGGTCAGAGACTGGTGAACGCCAACTTCTTGGCAACGACTTGATCACAGAAGCAGAAGAAATATGTAAAGTCATCCGTGAAAATCTCAAAGCCGTGCAATCGCGCCAGAAGAGTTACTATGATAGCAAGCACCATGACTTGGCTTTCAAGATCGGAGACCATGTCTACCTCCGCGTCTCTCCAATGAAAGGCACTCGTCGCTTCGGTATCAAAGGGAAGCTTGCCCCTAGATATGTGGGTCCTTTCAAGATCATTGGCAAAAGAGGCGACCTCGCCTATCAACTTGAGCTTCAGTACAACTTCACAAATGTGCACACTGTGTTTCACGTGTCACAGCTTCGCAAGTGCTTCAAGACTCCTGAGTGCACTATCAACTTCGATGAGTTTGACCTCTAAGAATATCTGCCTTATCATGAGCATCCCATTGCTATTCTTGAAGAAACCGAGCGGAAGACTCGCAACAAGTCAATCAAATTCCTGAAAGTGAAGTGGTCACACCATTCCGACCGAGAAGCCACCTGGGAACATGAGGACCATCTCCGTTCCGAATATTCGGAGTTCTTTCTGTCCTAGATCTCGGGACGAGACCCTCTTGTAGTGGTGGAGTGTTGTAACACCTCGGATGTAACTTGCCATATTTGTAACTCCGACTCTTGGAATTTTCGGCTTTATGTTATGAGATTCCCTTCGTGGTTGTGTTTATGTCTTCGTTTTGCATTTGGTTCATGTCATGCATTTTATATCAAGTCATCATGTGCATCGCATTTGCATACGTGTTCGTCTCATGCATCCGAGCATTTTCCCTGTTGTCCGTTTCGCAATCCGACACTCCCACATGCACCCGGCGCACACCTCTTGTCTCTTTTTGTGAGCAGGAGAAAAAAAATCTTGGAATGGGATGAGGTTTGTCAAGTGGCCTTGGTACATCACCGGTAGGCCGCCTATCAAATTTCGTCCCATTTGGAGGTCGTTTGATGACCCAACGGTTAATCGGGTAACCGCAAAAGCCTCTTTTGTGTTACAGCCCAACACCCCTCCAAAACAGCCCATTAACCCATCTAAACTCTCTCCATGTTCTCCGTCGTTGGATGATCGTGTGGGCGAAAACCGCACCCTATTTGGACACTCCTAGCTCCCTCTACCTATAAATATCCCTTCCCCTCCTAAAATTTCAGGTCCAAACCATAGCCCCGCTCCTCTCTCCGTGCCGGACACGTCCGGACGGCGCCGGATGCGTCCACCGCCATGCCCGCAGCCAATCAGGCTCCGCCACGTTGTGCGCCACCGTCGCCTGCGCCGACGGCCCACCTAGCACTTGGCCGGCCCTCCCGCGGGCAGACCGGGCCGCGCCGCCTCTCCTCCCGAGCACCGCCACCCTTTGCCCGTGCCACCGCTCGCCGCCCTCGCTGGTCCTCGCCGCCCGCCGCTCCTCCGCCGCCGCACCAGCCTTGTCGCCAATCGCCGCCGCCACCTCATTGTCCGGCCTCCGTCGCGCCGGATCCAGCTAGATCCGGCCGAATCCGCCCCGAGCTAGCTCCGGCGAGCGTTCCCCGCGTCTCCAGCCACCCCTTCCTCCAACTCCAGCGAAGCTCCGGTGAACCTCCAGCCGCGTGCCACCAAAACCCTAGATCTGGGCAAGGTCGAATTCTTCAAAGTCTTTTTTTCTGTGATATTTTTTGCCATCTTCATCGTGTCATTTCACGGTGACCGTGGATCCAAATCATGCATACCACATGTCAAAATATTCATCTCGTTAAGCTCTTCATGTTAGTAGCATTTTCGTGCATGTTACTGTCCATTATGATGTCGTTTGCATTGTTGCAAGAGTGTTATAAAATGTTAACTGCTGGTTCTTAACAGAACAAGGTGATTTGTCATTTTTTGCATTTGGTGTGTGCATCCTATGTGCATGAGGTATACATGTGTTTTTAACTACAACATGCCATCTTTACAGGGGTTCAAGTCTTGAAATTTTTTGATCTATGTGGTGACCAGCAAAAGCATGCAAAGTTGGCTCCATGATGTTACTGTTTTCAGGGACTTATGATTTTGCTGAGTCCTTTTCTTGATGTTATTTTGATGCCATGTAAACTTCATGCTACCATGAGATACATGCTTATTTTGAGATACTTCATTAAGGACGTTTTGAACATATGGTTATGCTCTATCCATTCATGCCTCCAGTTGCAATTATGGAGTGCTCTAGATTGTCTTTATCATGCTCCACTTTTGCTATATATTGTTCCGGGCAGATTGTTAACATGTTAATCAACATTGCCGTGTGTTTAGATAGTGATCCATGCATCCTATGCACTTGATCTTTCCATTTTTATCTTAATGAACATGTATTCTTACCGTTGGTATGCTTGTGTTGTCATGTAATGCTTTGTGGTGAGTGGCATGAGCTTGCAAAGTTGCTATCATGAATCTGTTTTCTGCCATGTCCTGAATTTCACTGTCTGAAACTGTTAATATGAATTGCTATGTTTACATGGGTGCCATCATATTTCCTGTGCCTTTTTGGCTCATGATCAGTAAGGGAGTTTTGTTATATCACTAGTAGAAAAAGGACCTAATGTGAGACACATTAGTGCCGGTTTGATTTTAGCCCGGTACTAATGGTACCATTAGTGCCGGTTCGAACGGCTATGCATTAATGCCGGTTCGTGTTGAACCTTTAGTACCGGTTCGTGCCACGAACCGGTACTAAAGGGGTGATGGCAGGCTGCCGTTAGGCCGGGGCCCCACGATCACCTTTAGTAACAGTTTGTGTCACAAACCGATACTAAAGGGCTAACCTTTAGTACCAGTTTGTGCACGAACCGGTACTAAAGGGGTCTGACC
>NC_057797.1:305158208-305213789 GCF_018294505.1 Triticum aestivum
CAGTTCTGAAAAAATCAAAAGAAAATGATAAAAACTTCAAAAAATAAAATCTTTCGAGAGGTAGTTATATTACTACATCTACTAGTTAGGAAAATTTGAAAACTTTAATTTGGAGATGTTTTGCAAAAAGTGTAGGGAAAATGTAAAACAGCTATAACTTTTGCCTACGATGTCGGAAAAAAACGTATAATATATCAAAAAATTTAGCATGAAAATTAATGTTACTAAATAATATATCAAAAAATTCAGCACGAAAAGTCGGCCTGTTTGCAATTTTTTAGAATCCTCAAATTCCAAAACGACAAAAAGATATGGTCAAATTTTAGTTTTTTTAAAAAAATTGGTCAAATCTGGTCAAACTACTTATTCAAGAAGTATTAATGTTACTACATAATTATTCAAGAATATTAGTGTTACTAAATAATTATTTCAATTTTTTAAATTTTGGTCAAATCTGGTCAAACTATGGTCAAACTATGGTCAAACTATGGTCAAACTTATTCAAGAAATATTAGTGTTACTAAATAATTACTGTTTTTTAGAATAATAGTTTCAAACTCAAACGGTGAAACGTGTGACCTAATGCTCAAGCTAAACTGTTGAGGGTTAATAGGATTGACAGCTTACATTTGTCAGGAAAACAACAAGTGCAGACTTGGAATGTAGGGGGAATAGAACTCCGAAGTTAACCGTGCTCAGGCTGGGGGACTGAGAGGATGGGTGACCAGCTGGGAAGTCAGGCGATTTGGAATGAGTGATCCACACTTGAGCAGTTAAGAGAGGTGATTAGAGACTAAATCATCAAATAATTCAGAAAAATTAAAAATCGAAAAAAAAATCAAAAATTATTTCCAAAATTTTCAAAAAAAAAAACCTTTAGTACCAGTTGGTAACACCAACCGGTACTAAAGGTCCCCCATACCAGGGCGCGAGCTCATGCCACATGGTGGCACTTTAGTGCCGGTTCATGTTGAACCGGTACTAAAGGGGGGGGGGGCTTTAGTGCCCACCCTTTAGTGCCGGTTATGGAACCGACACTAAAGGCCCTTACGAACCGGCGCTAAAGCTCCATTTTCTACTAGTGTATTCATTTTGTAGAATCGTGCCATGCCTTTATTTGCCATGATATGTTCTTGTAGGATGTTGTTTGCTTGCTCTAAACATAGCTTCCTGATATTGTTTTGACATGTTAGTATTTTCACCTGTGAAGCTGATATCTTCTGCACTTTTGTCATGCTTGTTTGAACCCGTTCTAGTGTGATTTAGCCGTAGGTCAGTGTTCATGTTTTGTCAAGCATCTCCTGCACATCACTGCCATATGCTTTGTTGCTATGCTGGAGTGCAGTAGCTTAGTTTCTTGTTGCATTCTATGTACTATCATGCTGTTAATCGCAGTTTTGCACCATTATGTTACTTGTCATTTGCAAACCGTGCATCCGTTTCCGGTGATCCTTATATCGATTTCGACCAAAATCACCTCATGTTTCCAGCGGCATACTTGGTTTTCCAAGTTGATGCCTTGATAATTCTTTCCCTTCCGGAGCACGCATATGCATTGCATATCATATCTTGCATATCATGCCATGTATTGCAGCATGTTGCTTGTGCTTTGCACCGTGATTGATTGTCATTCCATTGCTTGTATTCTTGCTTTTGGTAGAGCCGGGAGACGAGTACGTGAACGAGGAGCCTGTTGAGTACGCTAACCAGGATCAAGCTTTGGACAATTCTGAGAACATTTTGCGTTCCTTACGTGGTTGGGGTTATGGGACCCCCTTGACAGTTCGCTTTGAATAAAACTCCTCCAGTAAGGCCCAACCTTGGTTTTACCATTTACCTACCTACCACCTATACCTTTCCCTTGGGTTCTGCAGACTCAAGGGCCATCTTTATTTTAAACCCCCCGGGCAGAGCTCCTTTGAGTGTTGGTCCGAACTAGAGTCCTTTGCAGAGCCACATCGGGGAAACTTGAGGGCTGGTTTTAGTTGTACGGAGTGCTCATATGGCATTCCCTGAGAACAAGATACGTGCGACTCCTATCGGCATTTGTCGGACATCGGGGGGCTTCGCTGGTGTTGTTTTACCATTGTCGAAATGTCTTGTAACCGGGACTCCGAGATTGATCGGGTCTCTCCGGGAGAAGGAATATCCTTTGTTGACCGTGAGAGCTTGTGATGGGCTGAGTTGGGAAACCCCTACAGGGTATAAACTTTCGAGAGCCGTACCCACGGTTATGTGGTAGATGGGAATTTGTTAATATCTGGTTGTAGAGAACTTGACACTTGACTTAATTAAAATGAATCAACCGCGTGTGTAGCCGTGATGGTCTCTTTTCGGCCGAGTCCGGGAAGTGAACACGGTCTTGTGTTATGCTTGAATGTAAGTAGTTTTATGATCACTTATTGATCACTTATAGCTTTTCGATCATTGCGTAGCTTCTCACCTTACTCTTATTTGCGTATGTTAGCCATCATTTTTCCTTAGCGCTTGCTGCAGCTCCATCTCACTACCTCATCCTACCCATAAGCTTAAATAGTCTTGATCTCGCAGGTGTGAGATTGCTGAGTCCTCGTGACTCACGGATACTCCCAAATAGTTGCAGGTGCCAATGATACCAGTGCAGGTGATGCTAACAAACTCAAGTGGGAGTTCGACGAGGATCTGGGCCGTTACTATGTTTCGTTTCCTGATGATCAGTAGTGGAGCCCAGTTGGGACGATCGGGGATCTAACATTTAGGGTTTATCTTCCTTTTATTCAAATTTGACTGTAGTCGGTCTATGAGTGTATTTGGATGATGTATGAATTATTTATGTATTGTGTGATGTGCGGCGTGTAAGCCAACTCTCTTTATCCCTTTTTTTATTCAGTACATGTTATTGTGTGAAAATTACCCCTCTTGCGACAAAACCACCATGTGTTTATGCCTCTAAGCCGTGCCTCGACACGTGGGAGATATAGCCGCATCATGGGCATTACAGCGACGGCGTCACACCCACGCTGTTCCGAGCCAGCCACTTGAATGGCATGGTGACGCGGTGAAGGAGCTTGTGGGCCTGTGGCTCCATTGGGCATAGTCGTTGGGTCAACCCGTTTCAGGGGTGGTGCACGCGCTGCAGTTGCCCCCGCGGCGGGGGTGCCCGGAGGGCGGCGGTTCGCCCCACACGGGTTCCACCACTATGGATGTGCCCTTCGGGAAGGGGAAGAGGTACAGATGGAATAACCCCTTCGCTCGTACCTCATGGAGCATGATCACTGGGATGTTGCTGATGCTGCTCTCTACCAGTGCCTCCTCCTCCGCCCGCAGGGGAGGTGGTGACAACACCGCCTGCGCCGACCATGTCCCCCACGGAGCCCAGATCCTCAGGTGCCTTCACGCTCCCCGTGGTGTCGGCAGCCACTGGTGGCGGGACCTTCGAGGTGGAAGGGTGAGTGATAACCCACAAGTATAGGGGATCGCAACAGTTTTCGAGGGTAGAGTATTCAACCCAAATTTGTTGATTCGACACAAGGGGAGCCAAAGAATATTCTTAAGTATTAGCAGCTGAGTTGTCAATTCAACCACACCTGGAAACTTAGTATCTGCAGCAAAGTGTTTAGTAGCAAAGTAATATGATAGTGGTGGTAACGGTAACAAAGTAAAGACAGCAAAAGTAATGTTTTTGGTATTTTTGTAGTGATTGTAACAGTAGAAATGGAAAAGTAAATAAGCGTAAACCAGTATATGGAAAACTCGTAGGCACCGGATCAATGATGGAGAATTATGTAGGATGTGGTTCATAATGTAACAGTCATAACATAGGGTGACACAGCACTAGCTCCAGTTCATCAATGTAATGTAGGCATGTATTCCGTAAATAGTCATACGTGCTTAAGGCCTCCTTTTAATAGAGAACCGGAACAAAGCATTAACACATAGTGAATACATGAACTCCTCAAACTATGTTCATCACCGGGAGTGGTCCCAATTATTGTCACTTCGGGGTTGCCGGATCATAACACATAGTAGGTGACTATAGACTTGCAAGATTGGATCTAGAACTCACATATATTCATTAAAACATAATTGGTTCAGATCTGAAATCATGGCACTCGGGCCCTAGTGACAAGCATTAAGCATAGCAAAGTCATAGCAACATCAATCTCAGAACATAGTGGATACTAGGGATCAAACCCTAACAAAACTAACTCAATTACATGATAAATCTCATGCAACCCATCACCGTCCAGCAAGCCTACGATGCAATTACTCACGCACGGCGGTGAGCATCATGAAATTGGTGATGGAGGATGGTTGATGATGACGACAGCGACGAATCCCCCTTTCCGGAGCCCCGAACGGACTCCAGATCAGCCCTCCCGAGAGAGATTAGGGCTTGGCGGCGGCTCCATATCGTAAAACGCGATGAAACCTTCTCTCTGATTTTTTTTCTCCTCGAAAGCCAATATATGGAGTTGGAGTTGGCGTCGGAGGGCCACCAGGGGGCCCACGAGGTAGGGGGGCGCGCCCAGGGGGGAGGGGCGCGCCCCCCACCCTCATGGACAGGGTGTGGGCCCCCTGGTCTTCATCTTTGGCGAGGATTTTTTATTATTTATTCTAAGATATTCCGTGGAGTTTCAGGTCATTCCGAGAACTTTTGTTTTCTGCACATAAAACAACACCATGGCAATTCTGCTGAAAACAGCGTCAGTCCGGGTTAGTTCCATTCAAATCATACAAGTTAGAGTCCAAAACAAGGGCAAAAGATTTTGGAAAAGTAGATACGACGGAGACGTATCAACTCCCCCAAGCTTAAACCCTTGCTTGTCCTCAAGCAATTCAGTTGACAAACTGAAAGAGAAAAAGAAAAACTTTTACAAACTCTGTTTGCTCTTGTTGTTGTAAATATGAAAATCCAGCATTCAAGTTTCAGCAATTATTATGAACTAACCATACTCACAATAACACGTAGGTCTCACAATTATTCATATCAATAGCATAATCAGCTAGCGAGCCATAATAATAAAACTCGGATGACAACACTTCCTCAAAATAATCATAACATGATATAACAAAATGGTATCTTGCTAGCCCTTTCTGAGACCGCAAAACATAAATGCAGAGCACCTTTAAAGATCAAGGACTGACTAAACATTGTAATTCATGGTAAAAGAGATCCAGTCAAGTCATACCCAATATAAACCAATCATAATGAATGCAAACGACAGTGTGCTCTCCAGCGGGTGCTTTTTAATAAGAAGGGTGATGACTCAACATAAAAGTAAATAGATAGGCCCTTTGCAGAGGGAAGCAGGGATTTGTAGAGGTGCCAGAGCTCGATTTTTGAAATAGAGATAAATAATATTTTGAGCGGCATACTTTCACTGTCAACGTAACAACTATGACATGGCTGTATCTTCCATACTACATGCATTATAGGCAGTTCCCAAACAGAATGGTAAAGGTTTATACTCCCCCTCCTCCACAAGCATCAATCCATGGCTTGCTCGAAACAACGAGTGCCTCCAACATTCAATGGGTCCCAGGGGGAGTTTGGTTTAATTATTTTGATTTGCTTTGATCTTTTTGGATCATGGGACTGGGCATCCCGGTTACCGGCCCTTTCTCGTGAATGAGGAGCGGAGTCCACTCCTCTTGAGAATAACCCACCTAGCATGGAAGATATAGGCAGCCCTAGTTGCACATGAGCTGCTCAAGCATACAAAACAGAATTTCATTGGAAGGTTTGGAGTTTGGCACATACAAATTTACTTGGAACGGCAGGTAGATACCGCATATAGGAAGGTATAGTGGACTCATATGGAACAACTTTGGGGTTTAAGGAGTTTGGATGCACAAGCAGTATTCCCGCTTAGTACAGGTGAAGGCTAGCAAAAGATTGGGAAGCGACCAACTGAGAGAGCGACAACAGTCGTAAACATGCATTAAAATTAATTCACACCGAATATAAGCATGAGTAGGATATAATCCACCATGAACACAAATATCATGAAGGCTATGTTGATTTGATTCAACTACATGCGTGAACATGTGCCAAGTCGAGTCACTCAATTCATTTAAAGGAGGATATCATCCTATCATACCACATCATAATCATCTCAATAGCATGTTGGCACGCAAGGTTAACCATTATAACTCATAGCTAATCAAGCATGGCACAAGCAACTATAATCTCTAAATGTCATTGCAAATATGTTTACTTCATAATAGCTGAATCAGGAACGATGAATCATCATATTTACAAAAACAAGAGAGGTCGAGTTCATACCAGCTTTTCTCATCCCAATGAGTCCATATATCATCATTATTGCCTTTCACTTGCACGACCGAACGGTGCGTATAATAATAAGAGCGCACGTGCATTGGACTAAGCTGGAATCTGCAAGCATTCAACTCAAGAGAGAAGACAAGTAATATGGGCTGTAAGTTAAATAAACAATCTTGCATATAAGAGCCACTAAGTATTTTCAATATAGTCTTCTCGACCCCAAAGAAAGGAAAAGAGAAATAAAAACTATTTACACGGGAAAGCTCCCAACAAGCAAAAGAAGGACGGGAAATATTTTTGGGTTTTCTTTTTAATTCTACTACAAGCATGGAAAGTAGACTAACTAATTTTTTTTGTTTTTTTTCTTAAGGTTTATCAAACACACAAGAAGAAAGCTAGTAAAATAAATTTAAACTAACATGGATATTACAATGAAAGAGTATGAGCACCGACATCTAGCAATGAGTGTGTGTGAACATGAATGTAATGTCGGTGGGAAATACGTACTCCCCCAAGCTTAGGCTTTCGGCCTAAGTTGGTCTATTGCCAGGGATAACCTGGCTGATATCCGTAGGTGAAGCTGGGGTCGTACTGTGATGAAGAATAGTTGGGATAATAATGTGATGAAGATGACTCTGACTGCCACTGGCTGGCAACCGTCTCAGCATCCCAAGAATAAACAGACATTCGTGGAGGCTCCGGTTCCGAGGCTGGTGCAGGATTCTGATAGGCTTGAACAGCCGCCCATGGAACAATGTAAGTACCTGCAGACAAGTTAAACAAAGAGGGAGCAGGCAAAGTAATAGTCTCAGGGTGATGTTTATCAAAGTACAATTTATATTTAAGCGCCCTTTCGTGATTCTTAACAAGAAAATCATGCGCTACCATACTCTTATAATCTAAATAAGCACGGGGCAGTGCTGTTTCTTCTTTCTCCTCATGCCTAATAGGTATTTCAGAATGTTCAGCTAGGCGTGAAGCATAAATGCCTCCAAAGTTGGGGCCCTTAGTACGGTTCATACTCAACCGTCTAGCAACAATTCCACCCATACTAACAGAGTTATTGCGGTATAAACCATGGAGGAAAATAATAATATCAGGAATACTAAGGTTCCCATAGTTCCCGCGACCAATCAAGCAACGACTAGCAAATAAGGCAAAGTAGCGTAAAACAGGGAAATGTATGCTAGTAATTCTTGCATCAGAAACCTTCCTGGTTTCTCCCACAGTGATAGTGTCAATATAAGCTTCCACTTCATTACGGTGTGGTTCATCTAAAGAACCCTCGAAAGGTATTTTGCAAACCTCGCAAAATGCAGCTAATGTCATCTCCCTAGCAACATCATATAAATGGAACTCTACTGTTGGAGGTGATTTCTTAAGGAAAAAGTAGAAGTTCTGCACTAAAGTATTTGTGAGTAAGAGATACTGATGACGTTGGTCGCGGAGGAAGTTGGTGAGGCCGGCGTTCTCAATCAATAGATAGAAATCTTCATAAATCCTGGCACTCCTCAAGAAGTCATCGAAAGGCCATTCACACGGCCGGACCTCTGCGATACGAGGCAGATTAAATTTGGGCTTCTGTTCTTCTTCCTTTTGTTTCTCCTTAGAACTTCGGCTCGACGAGCCCCTCAAAAGTCTCTTCATTATTTGTGAAACAATCTGAAATTTTTAGTAACTTCAAACAAAGTGAACCAACTTCAATAAGATTGATAGCAACTACTCATACAAGTGCCTAGAGCATATATCAAGCATTAGAACTACTTGGAACCATATATATTTGACATGCAAGCTCAAGAACACGGTCACCTATGCAGCACAAATTTGCAATGAATAAAGCACTAGAACAAAAACTAATTGGACCAATGGAGGAGTCACATACCAAGGAACAATCTCCCCAAGCAGTTTTGCGAGAGGTGCTTTGAGCAAGGAGATCGAAAATCGCAGCAAAAGTTGCTGGAACACGAGCTTGAGTTGGTTTTTCGGGTTTGTGCGAGCCAGAGGAAGAAGATAGGTGCAGGAATAAGTGGAGGAGGGCCACCGTGGGCCCACGAGGCAGGGGGCGCGCCCAGGGGGTAGGGCGCGCCCTCCACCCTCGTGACCAGGTGGCAGCTCCCCCCGCGGTAATTTTTGCACTAAAAATCCTTAAATATTCCCGAAAAAATCATATTAAATTGGCATGGCATTCCGAGGACTTTTATTTTCGGGATATTTTTATATTGCACGGATAAGTCGGGAAACAGACAGAAAAATACTATTTTACTTTATTTCTACTAAAGAACAGAAAATATAAAGAGGGTACAGAAGGTTGTGCTTCTAGTTTCATCCATCTCATGCTCATAAAAAAATCCACTAACAAGGTTGATCAAGTCTTGTTAACAAACTCATTCCGATAATATTGGAATCGGAGAAATTTCGAATAACACTATGTTACCTCAACGGGGATATGGACATCCCCAACAATAAGTATATCATATTTCTTTTTGACAGTAGGAAGAGGAAATTCAAAACCTCCAAATATAATCGATGGAATTTTTCTAATAGAGTTGATACTATAAACTTGAGGTTGTTTCCTCGGAAAGTGCACCGTATGCTCATTACCATTAACATGAAAAGTGACATTGCCTTTGTTGCAATCAATAACAAGCCCTGCAGTATTAAGGAAAGGTCTTTCAAGAATAATAGACATACTATCATCCTCGGGAATATCAAGAATAACAAAGTCCGTTAAAATAGTAACGTTTGCAACCACAACAGGCACATCCTCACAAATACCGACAGGTATAGCAGTTGATTTATCAGCCATTTGCAAAGATATTTTAGTAGGTGTCAACTTATTCAAGTCAAGTCTACGATATAAAGAGAGAGGCATAACACTAACACCGGTTCCAAGATCACATAAAGCAGTTTTAACATAATTTCTTTTAATGGAGCATGGTATAGTAGGTACTCCTGGATCTCCAAGTTTCTTTGGTATTCCACCCTTAAAAGTGTAATTAGCAAGCATGGTGGAAATTTCAGCCTCCGGTATCTTTCTTTTATTAGTAATGATATCCTTCATATACTTAGCATAAGGATTTGTTTTGACCACATCAGTCAATCGCATACGCAAAAAGATAGGTCTAATCATTTCAGCAAAGCACTCAAAATCCTTATCATCCTTTTTCTTGGATGGTTTCGGAGGAAAAGGCATGGGTTTCTGAACCCATGGTTCTCTTTCTTTACCATGTTTCCTAGCAACGAAGTCTCTTTTATCATAACGTTGATTCTTTGATTGTGGGTTATCAAGATCAACAGCAGGTTCAACTTCTACATCATTATCATTACTAGGTTGAGCATCATCATGAACATCATCATTAACATTTTCACTAGGTTCATGTTCATTACCAGATTGTGTTTTAGCATCAGACGTAGAGATATCATTTGGATTATTAGGTGGTTCAGCAATAGGTTCACTAGAAGTTTGCACAGTTCTATCATTTTTCTTTTTCTTCCTTTTAGAAGAACTAGGTGCATCAATATTATTTCTTTGAGAATCTTGCT
Organism: Triticum aestivum; assembly: GCF_018294505.1. Taxonomy (NCBI): domain Eukaryota; kingdom Viridiplantae; phylum Streptophyta; class Magnoliopsida; order Poales; family Poaceae; genus Triticum; species Triticum aestivum. The sequence continues at coordinate 305,168,020 of NC_057797.1, forward strand.
CGATTCTCTTAGGGTGGCCTTCAGGATACAAAGGTTCCCGAGTCATTCTACTAGTTCTAGTAGCCACTCTAACAACATAATCATTTTTCTTACTATTCATTTCATCAAGCATTTCTTTCTGAGCCTTAAGTACTTGTTCTACTTGAGTGGTAACCATAGAAGCATGTTTGCTAACAAGTTTAAGTTCACCTCTAATATTATCCATATAATCACTCAAGCATTTAATCATAAAGGTATTCTGCTTTAATTGTCTACCAAAATAAGCATTAAAGTCATCTTGCTTAAACATAAAGTCATCAAACTCATCCAAGCACTGACTAGCAATTTTAGTAGGAGGGACTTCAACTTTATCATATCTATAGAGAGAATTTACCTTTACTATCTGTGTCGGGATATCGGGAGGTTCTTCGGTAAATAAGTAATTGAGATCATATACTTATTCAACAGGCGGTAAATTAAGACCATGTATTTCTTCAATAGGAGGTAAATTCTTAACATCTTCAGCTTTAATACCTTTTTCTTTCATAGATTTCTTTGCCTCTTGCATATCTTCGGGACTGAGAAATAGAACACCTCTCTTCTTCGGAGTTGGTTTAGGAATAGGCTCAGTAATTGGCTCAGGAGCTGGCTCAGGAGTTGGCTCGGGAGGTGGCTCAGGTGGTGCCCAATTATTTTCATTTGCCAACATATTATTCAATAAAATTTCAGCGTCATCCGATGTTCTTTCCCTGAAAAGAGAACCAGCACAACTATCCAGGTAATATCTGGAAGCATCAGTTAGTCCATTATAAAAGATATCAAATATTTCAGGTTTCTTAAGAGGATGATCAGGCAAAGCATTAAGTAACTTGAGAAGCCTCCCCCAAGCTTGTGGGAGACTCTCTTCTTCAATTTGCACAAAATTGTATATTTCCCTCGAAGCAGCTTGTTTCTTATGAGCAGGGAAATATTTAGCAGAAAAGTAATAAATCATATCCTGGGGACTTTGCACACAGGCAGGATCAAGAGAATTAAACCATTTCTTAGCATCACCCTTTAATGAGAACGGAAATATTTTGAGTATATAATAGTGGCGCGATCTCAGATTATTAGTAAATAGGGCAGCTATTTCATCTAACTTACGAAGATGTGCCACAACAATTTCAGATTCATAGCCATAAAAAGGATCAGATTCAACCAAAGTAATTATATCTGGATCAACAGTAATATCATAATAATCCTAATCAGGAACACAGATAGGTGAAGTAGCAAAAGCAGGGTCGGGTCTCATCCTACCTCTAAAAGATTCCTTACTCCACTTAATTAGTAACCTCTTATGTTCAGGTTTATCCGGACAAGCAAGAATAGCTTCATAAGATTCATTATTAAAAAGATAACCCTCAGGAATAACAGGCATAGGTTCATCATCACTAACATCATCGTGTTTAGGTTCACTAATTTCTCTTTCTCTAGACTTAGAAATTTGCTCATCTAGAAATTCACCAAGTGGCACAGTAGTATCAAGCATAGAAGTGGTTTCATCATAAGTATCATGCATAGCAGAAGTGGCATCATCAATAACATGCGAAATATCAGAATTCATAGCAGTAGTAGGTTTAGGTGTCGCTAGCTTACTCATAACAGAAGGTGAATCAAGTGCAGAGCTAGATGGCAGTTCCTTACCTCCCCTCGTAGTTGAGGGAATTTTTTTTGTCTTAGCGTCTTTCAAGTTCTTCATAGTGTCCAGCAGATATAAATCCCAAGTGACTCAAAGAATAGAGCTATGCTCCCCGGCAACGGTGCCAGAAAAAGGTCTTGATAACCCACAAGTATAGGGGATCGCAACAGTTTTCGAGGGTAGAGTATTCAACCCAAATTTGTTGATTCGACACAAGGGGAGCCAAAGAATATTCTCAAGTATTAGCAGCTGAGTTGTCAATTCAACCACACTTGGAAACTTAGTATCTGCAGCAAAGTGTTTAGTAGCAAAGTAATATGATAGTGGTGGTAACGGTAACAAAGTAAAGAGAGCAAAAGTAATGTTTTTGGTATTTTTGTAGTGATTGTAATAGTAGCAACAGAAAAGTAAATAAGCGTAAACCAGTATATGGAAAACTCGTAGGCACCGGATCAATGATGGAGAATTATGTCGGATGTGGTTCATGATGTAACAGTCATAACATAGGGTGACATAGAACTAGCTCCAGTTCATCAATGTAATGTAGGCATGTATTCCGTAAATAGTCATACGTGCTTATGGAAAAGAACATGCATGACATCTTTTTTCCTACCCTCCTGTGGCAGCGGAGTCCTATTGGAAACTAAGGGATATTAAGGCCTCCTTTTAATAGAGAACCGGAACAAAGCATTAACACATAGTGAATACATGAACTCCTCAAACTATGGTCATCATCGGGAGTGGTCCCGATTATTGTCACTTCGGGGTTGCAGGATCATAACACATAGTAGGTGACTATAGACTTGCAAGATAGGATCTAGAACTCACATATATTCATGAAAACATAATTGGTTCAGATCTGAAATCATGGCACTCGGGCCCTAGTGACAAGCATTAAGCATTGCAAAGTCATAGCAACATCAATCTCAGAACATAGTGGATACTAGGGATCAAACCCTAACAAAACTAACTCGATTAAATGATAAATCTCATCCAACCCATCACCGTCCAGCAAGCCTACGATGCAATTACTCACGCACGGCGGTGAGCATCATGAAATTGGTGATGGAGGATGGTTGATGATGACGACGGCGACGAATCCCCCTCTCCGGAGCCCCGAACGGACTCCAGATCAGCCCTCCCGAGAGAGATTAGGGATTGGCGGCGGCTCCGTATCATAAAACGCGATGAAACTTTCTCTCTAATTTTTTTCTCCATGAAAGCCAATATATGGAGTTGGAGTTGGCGTCGGAGGGCCACCAGGGGGCCCACGAGGTAGGGGGGCACGCCCAGGGGGGAGGGGCGCGCCCCCCACCCTCGTGGACAGGGTGTGGGCCCCCTGGTTGTCATCTTTGGCGAGGATTTTTTATTATTTATTCTAAGATATTCCGTGGAGTTTCAGGTCATTCCGAGAACTTTTGTTTTCTGCACATAAAACAACACCATGGCAATTCTGCTGAAAATAGTGTTAGTCCGGGTTAGTTCCATTCAAATCATACAAGTTAGAGTCCAAAACAAGGGCAAAAGTGTTTGGAAAAGTAGATACGACGGAGACGTATCAGTGAGCTACAACACCGGGTTTCTTCTTGGGTGACATAGTCGATGGTGCCATCGATGATGAAGATGGCGATGAAGATGACGCAGTGCTCACGCTTTCAGGTTCGTGCAAGTGATCCGCTACCTGGCGGTCCAAAGATGTCATGAGAAACCACGGCCACCTATGGGACCAAGAGCCCCTTGCTGGTTGGGCGGGCGGATGGCACGTTGCACCAAGATCAGAAGAGCATGGAACAACACGACGAAGATCACACAGGTAGTTTTTACCCAGGTTCGTGCCTCCGTGAGGCGTAAAACCCTACTCCTGCTTTTTTGGATTGATGGTGGAATAATGGTGGTGAACGTTGCTAACTTGCTCGACAGGGTTGCCTCGGGGCGAGAGCGGCTACACGCACATGATTGTGTGAGGGAATGGATTAGACAACCCTTTCGGCGGTTGCTTGGGCCTCCTTTTATAGATAAAGGGGTCACCACAGTGGCAAATCGGTCATTATGCACTGATTATATAGCAAATAGTGCTATCATACCTAACTCTGCAGGATGATAGAGTGCATTAAATGTGCCGCTCAACGTCACATTGTAGCTTGCCCGGCAGTCCTTGCCGGCCTGTTTTGCGAGCTTTATGCCTGCTTGCTCGACACGGCGTAGTAAGGGTGTCGCTTGGAGGCATTATTCTCTGTAGGAAGTGGCTGCCATGTGGCTAATGGTAGCCACTTAATCACTTTGTAGCTTCACACCACATCGATCGTCGACGTGCGTCATGATGAGGTGGTGCAGTGAGGTGGTTCTGCCTTCGATAGCCTCGACGGGCCTGCTGGGGTGACCTGAAGGCTTGCTTCCAGCGATGACCTCATCCTTGCCAGGCTCACCTGCCCAGCAAGGGAGGTTTTATCCCTTTGCAATATCTTGCTTCTCTGGCTAATCTTGGTCCTCTTGTGCTGCGTGCTGGTCCTTCGAAGAACTGATTCCTTGTGCTCCAATCTGACCTTAGTGTTGTGATCTTGCTCTCATGCCTGTGCACAGTCTGGGTAATGGACCCAGGGTGTGTCCGTTGCACCGACACCGTGCTTTCAATCCAGAAATCACCACACTGAGTGAGGGTTAGGTTGACGATGCATATTGTCGGTGCAACAAACCCTGGGTCCATTGCCCAGATTGTGCACAAGCACGGGAGCAAGATTACAGCGCCAAGATCGGGCCAATGTGCTAGAGATAAAGATCTACAAAGGACTAAGACCAAGCCAAAGAAGTGAGAAACCACCAAGAGAAAAGCCTCCCTTGGCGAGCCTAGTGAGGACGGGTCTCCCCAGGAAGAAAGCCTCCAAAACTCCCCGGCATGGCCTGCCGGGGACTCGCGGGGGCAGAGCCACCTCACCAAACCACTTCACCATGACGCACGTCATCGATCAATGCGGTGTCGAGCCGCAAAGTGACTAAGTGGCAGCCATTTCCCACATGGTAGCCTCTTTCTACAGGAAATGCCTACAGACGACACCCATCCTGGGACGTTTCAAGCGAGGGCGTGAAGCTGGCAAAACAGCCCGACAAGGCTTGTCGGGCAAGCGACGATGTGACACTGAGCGGCACATTTAATGCGCTCTATCAGCCTACAAAGTTATGTATGATAGCACTATTTGCTATCTTATCAATACATAATGACTAGTTTTCCACTGTGGTGACCCCTTAGTCTATAAAATGAGGCCTGAGGCAACCTTAGAAAGGGTTGGACCCAGCGTTAGTGAATCCATCCCCTCACATTTCGTTCCTATGTAGTCGTTTCGCCCTGAAGCAATCCTGCCGGGCAAATGCCCTGTGACCACCACTATTTTTCCACCATCAATCCACCAAAGTAGGAGTAGGGTTTTATGCCTTGCGGCGGCCCTGATAGAGGCGAAGGTGTCCCTATGTTTCTATGAGATGGTGGCTATCATTTTCTGTGGGAGTCGACCTTGACGATCCGACTACGACCGTGCAAGACGTCGCGCCTTAGCAATCTCTAAACCAACTTCCGAGGGGTTATTGACCATGCCGGGGCATGATCAACCTGACCATGATGGTCTGTTTCCTGCGAGCAAACAAAGAACAAGCAAGAAACTGAGATTGCAATCTGGATATTGCGAATATGAGATGAAAGATTTATTGATGAAGGTGGGGTTCTGTGACGTCTTTGTCTGGTCGTTGAACACAAACGAAGTACGCGAAGTTGCAGCTATGGCGAACTTTTAATCTAAACAAAACCCAAAGTCTAAACGACGCCCTAAGGGTTGTATATATGGAGGAAGAGGGGGGAATTTCGTGGCCCTTGGAGGAGGGGTCTGAAACTAACTCTCACTCTTGTTTCCGAACACATATGGACTCTAAAAACAACCTACACTTAAGTATTTCAAAAATACATGGGCCTGGCCTAATAATTAGGTGACGCAGCACCTAGAATAGCCTATGGACGAAATTTATGAAGTGGCATCTTGTATATTTCTTCCAAGGCTTCATGCACACCTTATGGTGGCTTCAAAGTCCTAAAATCATCACTTTTAACTCTATTCTTGTTCCCCTTGCGCATGCCATCAACTCCATGCTTGTTCTTGCTCCAATGTTCATCCTTCTCCAAGCTAGGCCCTTCATTTGTAAGCAAAACAAATGTATCCAATTTAAGCAGCATCATATTCTCATGAACATTAGAATCATTACCAAAAAACGGAAGTACCTCGTAATTTAATTGGCGTGCGTGAGCTCTAGTAATTGGTCCAATATGTATAGTAGTAGGGGTTGTGGGTGTAACAATGGTATTGATGTCCTCACCAGGCCCGAACCTGGGTAAAACTGCCCATGTGATCTCTATCGTGCTTCCCCACGCCCCTCTTCACATTGTTGGCGAAATGAGTTCATAGAAACAAGCAATTCAACCATTCTGTGGGTAAATCAAAAGAGCCACTGGAATATTTTTCACTACCCCAATCATACATGAAAAAAAGGGGCGACGCCACCATTGGGGCTGGTATGGGCGGCCGCCTCGCATGGCTGGAAAGTGTGCACCTAGTTTGACTCATCCAGGTTGGCCCAGACTAGTTTTCTTCGTCCCAACGCACGAGCAGGCAATGTAAAAAATTGAGAAAAACGTTTCTATTTGGATGGGCCAATAACGTAAGTTGAAGGCAGGCCCTATAGAAGGCTCGCGGCCTGAACATACCTTCCATATCGATCAGCACCAGGAAAAAACACAATTCGCTCGCTACAGCCTCCAATCTGGTTTGCTCATAACCTAGCCACCGCTGGACAGACCGACACAGCACTTCCTCGCCCCCTCGTTGGAGGTCAGTCGTCGGGCTTCAAGTGAATAGAAGGACAAGAAGATGAAGATCCAGCCCTAGGTGTAGCCGGCGTGGGAGGTAGCGGCGGCAGCACGGGCACGACATCGAGCTTGCACAAACGAACAGTCACAGCTTGCGAGAGCAGCATGCACAATGATTCAATTATTCAATTATCTAATTCAACTATTCAATTTCTGGCCAATAGTTAAACCTGACGGTGTTGTAAAACTTCTTGTATGTAGGGAATCTGTGAGAAAATGAAACCAATTTCTGCTTATTTTATAACTCCCCCAATCAATACTGAACTGACCGAACCTGATGTATCTAATCAAGTATTCGGTGCAAACATACAAGCTCGTGTTGTTCTTGAGCCTGAAGTGTCTAATGAATAGACTGCTAATTAAGGATGTGATGCAAACATTTTACATGCTCCTGATGATGAACATATAATGTCTAATGAGGGATCTAATGCAAGCATTTTGCAAGCTCCCATTGAAGGATTTAGTGTCTAATGATGATCTACTATGTTGAGAGAGACATAGAGATTTGCAGGCATAGATGACAAGCAAATTACAGAACATTTTCATGGCTTGAGGAAACGTCGAGGCCATCTACCAGAAAGTCCCTGTATCATGACAATGTAGCATAAATACTTTTCTAATCTGTTGTTTGAAACTATTGGCATACTTGTGCAGGATAGATATATTGATATGCAATTTGCGCACTAGTTATAGAGGTGCAATTACACTACGATATTTTCAGCTAAAGAACGAATAATTCAAGCAGGTAGAGACCATGTTAGTAGTCCTTGTACACCATGTTGCATTTTGTGTTTTTGGTGCTTACATCATTTTGTGTTTTATAAACTGAACTACTTTGTATCATTAGTTGGTTTTTAAAGTGCATGTAGCTTCACAATTCTCAAGATATGTTGTTTTCCAGAGTGCAGGTGCCATCGTATTTTTTTAGTTTAATTTTCACCACTGGTAACTTGAATTCATGAATCCTCCATTTCACACAAATCATAAACGCAGGCCAGTACGAACTAAATGAAATGCAGGGACTTACGCTAGCTCGTTCTATAGGCTCACTGCAGCTCTGTTTGCACTTGGGATGTTCCATGTACAAGTCCATGTTACCACTTGCTTGGATGTGCAAGCCATGTGCTCCTTGCATCCTCCTCTACATTTTTCACACGGAGAATGGTTGATCAAATAAGAGGAATCGACCTTGCTGTTGTAGCAGAGGTCAGATACTTACAAGGTTATACGGGTGTGCAGGATGCGTACTAGACCCCGTAGGGCCGTCATGCTTCGCTAAAAAATGGTTTTGCTTGTTTTAAGTGACATCTCTAGAAGAAATAAGAGTTAAAGTCAGAGTTGCATAGGCATGTAAGCTAAGAGAGCAGTGAAAGGATATCCAAACATCATCGAAACAATACACAAGGGAGTGATATGTTGATACCTAGTTTGGGCCGGTGTTTGGGCATGGCCTAGTTAGAGTGCGGGTCACCTCAGAGCCGTTGAGGGTCATGCGCTGGCGTTGGTTGGCCGTGCACGGATGTAGATCTTGAGTGGTAGTGGAGTGCTACCATGCGGTGGACGAGACTGTTGGTGAAGCCCCAACAGCCTCGGGGGGCTGCGGTACGACGATGTGCTCGGTGAAGTAGCCCCGGTGAGGTGGGAGGGGGCGTCGGTGAAGCACACCTGATGCGGTGGAAGTCGGTGTCTGTGAGGCACGTTGGTTGCCACGGCTGACGTTGTCGGTGGACCACCAGGTGCAGTGGAAGAGGGCGTAGATGAGGTAGCTCCGGTACAGTGATGAAGCGCGACCGTCGTCGTCCAGCATAGAGGTGGGGAAAGAGACGAGACGAGGGGCGATTCGAACTTTCCTTGGGTTGGTGGCGAATTAATGATTTGAGCAATCTGGGCACGAAAGGCGACGGTGGAGAAGGGAGATTTTGGAGGGCTGGAATTGGAGCCGCCACATATTTCATTCCAAAATGTGGAAGTGCGAACTTATTTTGTCGTTGTTCTTTTGGGGGGGCGAGAGGGTGGCTGGGTGCTAGCGTCCATACGACACACGCGACCACCAACACAACCCTGGTCTGCCTGGTGCGCCTACATTTGAATGCAAACAAATCTTCTTTCATTTGCAAACGAATATGTATGTATTACCATGCGTGCGTTTTCCTTGCAAATAATTAGTAATTCAAAACGAGATACTATAAATTAATTAATGAGTTATTTGAATTAGAGTGTGTCTCACATAGCGATCTCCAATTCTAACGTGGATTTTGCATTTCACGGTATCCATGCTACTTTCTTAATAAAAATTCATACGTATATGATGAACACTATGGTAGTGAGAAAACTTCGAATGGATTCAAACATATGAGCTACAAAATAGCATTCCAATCGAGTCAATGTCAACTTTTCCAAACCTAGTATGGCACGAATTCGAAATAATTAACCCCCACCACCCTCGGCACACACGCTACATACTTCATGTATCGGTCAATCTTCTTCTCCTAACCACCTTAGGAAGCTATCGTTTTCTGACACATGTTCATTCTTTCTCTCCATGTTTCGATCTCTAACTCTCTCAACTACAAAACCCCCCTTGTCCACTCAGTTACCAAATGTATCTACCTCACACACCCGCCATTGCACCCCATGCAAGCTCTCTCTCTCTCTCTAGCTCTCTCTCTCCCACCCTCTCTCGCTAGATGCACGCATTGCCTATCTAGCCCTCCAACCACTTGTGCGCACGCACACACGTTGTCTATCTAGGTCACTCCCTCGAGACTGTCTCACTCGTTCTTCCGCACGGCGGGCCACACTCGCTCAATCTCGCTCTCTTTATCTGAGTCTCGATTAACCTCGCTTTCTTTCACACACAAATTAAATATGTCCCTGTTCGGGCCTTGATCGACACACTCTATACTCTCTCACACAGGTTGTCTATCTAGGTCAGTCTATCCAAGGCGCCCCCACTATTTCGACCTCATGGCGGGCCACGCTCGCTCAATCTCTCTCTCTCTCCCTCTCTTTGTATGTCTTGATTGACACCGCTCTTTCTCGGACACAAATGATGTATATCCACATTTGAGCCCAATTCGACATATTCATATTGTATACTCTCTCACGCACATTGTCTATCTAGGCCACTCGCTCCAACCCGTCTCACTCTTTTGATCGCACGACGACCCACACTCGCTCAATCTCTCTCCATTTATAGATGTAATCGATTGACCTTCCTTCCTCCCACACACAAATTATATCTACATGTCTGTGATTGGATCATCCATCAAGCTCTATCTTACAGGCCTGACCCTTCCCAAAAGCTCAATCGGACAATATATCTACAAAGCATATATATTTTCAATGAATGCCGGACCACACTCACTTTGTCTCTCTATATATTTGTGTCTCGATTGACCTCGCTTTCTCACGTCGTATCTTCCACACATTGAAGCTACCTCTCCATCCCTCGCAAAGCCGAGGCTATTTACATTTTGAGGGCGACTCCAACCTTGGATTAATTTGTGTAGGCATTTATTCTGGTGGGTTTAGAATATATTTTCGTAGCATTCAGCCCACAACTACTCCAAACACCGTTGCAACCCCTGCACCTCCCCCAATTCATTTCCCTCTGGCTCGGTCATCGCTCTCTCGCATGGCCTTTCTCACCTTCAACGTCGCACCATGGTATTTTTGCAAAAAACTATATTGTTCTCTTTAGTTATTACAAATAAGCTACAAAACTACACACCGATAGTCCACCTGTAATGGAACAAATTTTGACACGCAAATTAAAGTGCTAGAAACTACACATCGAGGGGTGTAGGATCGAAAGTATGTCTAGAGGGGGGGTGATTAGACTACTTGACCAAACAAAAACTTATCCTTTTCCCAATTTTAGTTCTTGACAGATTTTAGCGACTTTGGACAAGTCAAGCAATATTAACACAATTCAAGCAAGCATGCAAAGAGTATATGAGCAGCGGAAAGTAAAGCATGCAATTTGCAAGAATGTAAAGGGAAGGGTTTGGAGGATTCAAACGCAATAGGAGACACAGATGTTTTTGTCGTGGTTCCGATAGGTGGTGCTATCGTACATCCACGTTGATGGAGACTTCAACCCATGAATGGTAACGGTTGCACGAGTCCACGGAGGGCTCCACCCATGAAGGGTCCACGAAGAAGCAACCTGGTCTATCCCACCATGGCCGTCGCCCACGAAGGACTTGCCTCACTAGCGGTAGATCTTCACGAAGTCGGCGATCTCCTTGCCCTTATAAACTCCTTGGTTCAACTCCACAATCTTGTCGGAGGCTCCCAAGTGACACCTAGCCAATCTAGGAGACACCAATCTCCAAGAAGTAACAAATGGTGTGTTTATGATGAACTCCTTGCCCTTGTGCTTCAAATGATACTCTCCCCAACAATCAACTCTCTCTCACACAGGATATGGATTTGGTGGAAAGAAGATTTGAGTGGAAAGCAACTTGGGGAAGTCTAGAGATCAAGATTCATATGGTAAGAATGGAATATCTTGGCGTCAACACAAGTGTAGGTGGTTCTCTCTCAGAAAAAGTAAGTTGGAAGTGTAGGTTTGTTCTGATGGCTCTCTCCATGAATGAAGAGGTGGTGGAGGGGTATATATAGCCTCCACACAAAATCAAATCGTTACACACAACTTGCCAATCTCGGTGGGACCGAATAGTTAAACTCGGTCGGACCGATTCAGCAAAGCTAGTGACCGTTAGGGTTTTCGGTGTGACCGACATGCAACTCGGTAGGACCGATATGATTAGGGTTAGGGCATAACGTAATCTCGGTGAGACCGATTACATAAACTCGGTGAGACCGATTTTGGTAATAAGCTAACCAGAGAGTTGGTCAGGTAAACTCGGTGGGACCGATCGCTCATTTTGGTGAGACCGAAACGTTATGAAGGGGAAACAAAGAGTTTACATTGCAATCTCGGTGGGGCCGATCGCTCATCTCGGTAAGACCGAAATGTTACGAACGGAAACGGAGAGATTACAATCCCATCTCGATGAGACCGAGATCCCTATCGGTGAGTCCGATTTGCCTAGGGTTTGTGGCAGTGGCTATGACATTTGAACTTGGTGGCGCCGTATAGAAAGAATCGGTGGGGCCGAGTTTGACTTTTGGTTTAGCTCATATGTGGATGTGAGAAAGTAGTTGAGGGATTTGGAGCATATCACTAAGCACTTTGAGCAAGAGCCTCAGTAAGCAACACCTCATCCCTCCTTGATACTATTGGCTTTTCCTATAGACTCAATGTGATCTTGGATCACTAAAATAGAAAATGTAGAGTCTTGAGCCAATCCTTTTATCCTTATCATTTTGAGGGGTCCACTTTTCTCATCCATGCCATGCCAAACATTGAGCTTTCCTGAGATATTAATCTTGAAATGGCATTAGCTCAATGAGCTATATGTTGTTAGGAATTACCAAAACCACCTAGGCATAGTTGCACTTTCAATCTCCCCTTTTTGGTAATTGATGACAATATATAGATCAAAGCTTCGACAAATGATAATAAGAGTGAAAAACATTGTCGCTTAGAGAAGTATGTGAAAAGCAAGAGCTCCCCCTAAATTTGTGCATAGTTTAGGATTTGCTTTGGACTACAAATGCACAATAAGTTAGGATCATGGGTTACTCTTCCACGTCACATACATCTTGGTGGAGCGCTCAAAATGATAATAATTAAATACATGCACTCATCACCAAGCAAAGTGAATGATCATATATGGGGATATAAAAGGATAATTTCATCCAACAAGCATTAAGGTAGCAAATGATCAAACACATGGTCATCCAAGTATCACACACAAGCTTAAAGTATCTCAAACAAGCAAATAGCCAAAGTTTAACCACCAAACAATAAGAGAGAATAAAAAGCAACACTCTCTCTTGAAGCCTATGATATATACATTTTGTCCCCCTTTGGCAACAAGTTACCAGAAAGTTCATAAAAATGCATAGCGCTAGATCGACTCTCAGGATTGGTCTTCAGGTGGTGGTGTAGATAGCACGCCAAGGACGAAAGCATCGGTTGATGTAGATGGAGCTGGTGGAGTGGGTGCTGGAGCTGGTGGCACTGAAGCTGTAGACGGTGCAGATGAAGTTGCTCTGGTGTCTGTAACAGGCACTACAGCAGATCTCTGTCCTCTAGGCACTCTAGCAAAAGCATCAGTGTTAGACTTTCCCTTCTTCTCCTGCACTTCATCCTGAAGTAGCTCAACAACTGACTGGATCTCAGTGACCTTCACATCTAAGTCATAGAACTTCTGCTCCATGATCCTCTCTAGGCTCTCCTGGTTTTGAGTCAGGGTGGCCAATCCCTTCTCAATCCTCAGAGTGGAGGCAATCAAGTAGCCAAGCTGATCTTGCTTGCTCTTCCGAAGATACTGAGATGCCTCATCAGTGGTTGGCATCTTTGCAGCCTTTTTAACCCTTGCCTTCTCCCTCTTTGCTTGTGCGTGCACAGAAGATGGTTCATTTTCATCCATCACCACAGTGGTGTCCTCAAAGTCTGGGTAGATGGGTATGTGTTCCTTGTCCAAGGGATATGTGCCAGTGCCCATCTTGGAGTTGATTAGCTCCTGGATCTGTTGGGCATACCCACAACTTCTCTTCTGATCTGCAGCTGTTCTCTTAATGGTTTCCACAATTAGGCTCATGACTTTGTACTTTCGAGGCACATCAAATATGTGAAGCAGGTTGATTGCATGGCCTCTGATCATCTTGTGATCACCTGACTTTGGTAGAAGAGTGTGCCTAAGGATCCAGTTTATTGTTGGCAAACCTGGCAGAAGGTAATGTACTGATCCAAACTTGTGTGTATCAAGAGAAGCATCTGGGATCTCTTTGTACATATGTGCCATGGTGTTATGATCCTTCTTCTTCTTGGCATAGACATCAAAGTCATCTTCACTCTCCTCAGGAGCATTAATCAATTTTGCCCGTTCTTCAACCGTTGACTGGTACCTAGTACATCCAGACAATCCTTCCATCTGTGTAGAAATGAGCTGTGGAGTAGAACTGCATAATGAGCTCATCATTCCACTTTGTGAGCTTCTGAGCCACAAACTCATTGACTCCACATGCCTTGAAGCTGTCATATACACCAGGGAAGTGATCTTCATTTTCCTCAATGAATTTCCAATCAATCCATCTCATGTCACACACTATGGGCTTCTTGTCAAGTAAAATAGTCTCACAGAAGTCCTGTTGTTCCTTTGTATGGAACCTATAGTCCACAACAATACTTCTCCTGGTGGCAGATGGATCACACTCTCTCCATAGCCTTAAACCTGAATCATTCCTGATTTTCATGTTCTCTGCAACTGGGTGAGCATCATTGTGATCTGGAATTTTGGGCTTCTACTTCCACAAAACGACAGAGTCATCTTCTTCTTTAGCAGCTTGAGGCACTGGGGCCTTGTTTTTCTCCTCAGCGGGGATGTTCCTGGTGCTCCTCTTGGGTTTTGGCCTTGGAGATGGAGCAGCAGTCTTAGAAGTAGTCTTAGGCTTAGATGGAGCAGCCCCTGCCCTTATACCATCTCCCATAAGCTTTTGAGCTTTGGGTGCTGGTGCTGCATCCTCTTCCTCTTCCTCAGAATCTCTCATTATTGAGGATCTGCCAAGCACTCTGGCAGTGGTCTTCTTGACCCTTTCCTTCCTTTTCTTGCCTTCTCCAACTGCCTCTTCTGATGGCTTGGAGGTTTCAGCAGTGGATGCTCTGTCCTTTGACATAGGCACTCTCTTGGCAGGAATCTTTGTCTTCATTCCTGGCTTAGTGGTAGCAGCTGTGCCATATTCCTTTTTCAGAACTTTCTTCTTTGAGGTGGCTTCTTCCTCAATAGCCACATAGTCCTCATCCTCAGAATCTGAGGTTCTCTTTTTTTCTGGCCCTGGTGGCGGCCTTAGGCAAGTTGCTAGGTGTACTCCTGCTTCCCTCATCAAAGCTGCTAGAGGGACTAGTGCCCTCACTCATGTTGACTTGCTCCTCAGACTTATTCTGACTATCACTCTGATCTGACATGATGCAAACACTGACGGCAGACCCTGTGAATAGATTATAGATGAGGTATATTGGATAAGCATCACACAGTATAGAGGTTTTTGCAAAAGAATGAGTTAAAACTTAGTTTTAGTTTTCCATAGAAAGCATTTTGGATCTATCGATTTGAAAACTCGATGATACCGAAGCAGCTTTTGGAACCTAAACTAGTGAACTCAGTCAGACCGAGTCACAGTTCGGTGGCACCGAGACTGCTAGGGTTTCACAAAGTATTGAACTCAGTCACACCGATTTGCAATTCTCGGTCAGACCGAGAATCACATGTGCAATGGCCTTAGCCAAATCGGTGGAACCGATTTCAACAACTCGGTTGGTCCGAGATGATTTCGGCGGAAACCTAACCCTAAATTTTCAATCCATGACTAAACTACAGAGTGATTTCACTGGATAGAGTGATCTCAATAGTGGCAAGATACATGGCAAAACAATGTGCTAAGCATCGGAGGGGGATTAGCAAAAGGATCAAGTCCATCCCCTAGTTCGGCGATGCACTTGCTACGGCGGCAACGGCGGAGACGATTCTCGTTGACGGCGGCGGAGACCAGTGGCGGGAGGCAGCTGGCGATGAGGAGGACGATCCGGAGACCCAGGGAGGCAGAGCAGGCTGAGCGTGGGCGAAGGGATTCGGAACATTTTCCAAATTTTTGCCCAGGGATATATATAGCCTGACCCTGTCAATGTGATCGAGTGGAACAACTCGGTGGCACCGAGATTCATAACTGCAAGCAGTTACTGAAACTCGGTGTGACCGAAAAGTTCAAATAGGTTGCACCGAGATTGAAAACCTAGATCGACTTAGTGATCTTGGTATGACCGAAATGGATGAATCGGTTAGACCGAAATGCACAAAGAAGTTTTGGAAGTTTAAGTCCATGACGAATCGGGGACTCCGAGTGCTCCTCACACAGAGTGGTTCGAATATGACTTGATCAAACTTTGTGATGTAGCATGAATAGAGTTTGAGACGAGAAAAGCATAGATAGCTTAAAAAGGTTCTTAGGCATTCTTGTCCATCCACTTGGCAAAAGAAAAAGGAACCAAACAATCAAAACAACAAGTGGATGTCCTCGAATGAGTAAATTATGCAACCAACATGCTCACACAATAAAATGGCAAATGAAATATGTGGCAAAGCATGCACAACCAATTCTAGCATCTATCAAGCAATTGGCGATGACTAGGTCATCTATATATGAGTATATTGACTTAGGAGTCAAATGAGAACATTTGATCATAGGTCATACTCATCGTTTAAGCACAAGTGGGGTTACCACTTTTACATAAAGCATCATTGTGTTCACACCATTAGAGTTTCTTTAGCTCAATTTTCAGAGTAAAGCTCCCCCTAGATGTGAGATCCCCCCTAAGATGGATGAACTAACCTTGGGTTTTGTCGATGATGACTTCATGTAGGTGTTGAAGATGTGGATTCTCAATGTTGATGTAAATCATTTGGAGCAATCCTTTGGAGTGAGTTGCACTTTCAATACCTACACGAGTTAGTCCCACAACGAACAAACAAAGATATCCATAGACATAGAGTGATGCACACAGAAGATGATGTCTATGAAAGCATTAGGTTACCTTGTCCCTTGTATTACCAACAAGAGGGTTTGTGACTCCTTGAACTAGTGCAAGATGTGGATGTTGATTGCACTTGTTCTTGCCAAAATGATAACAGTGAAGTATGTTGGCAGAGTCACGCTCAAGAGCTCTCTAGTTCTTCTTCTTCGGGATCCACATCATCTTGATGGGAATCCTTGGAGTTGTAGTCGTAATTGATGAAGTAGAACTTGATGTAGTCTTGGGAACCCACTTGACCAAGGCCTTGGGTGCTTCTTCAAATGCATCAATTTCCTCTTGAAGCTTATCCTTGCCTTTTTGATTGTGGTCTTGTGGTGGAAGATCATCTTGAGCTTGTGTCCCCATGAAGGAAGTAGGATCATACTTCTCTTATTGAGGAACAAACTTCGTCTTGGGGTATTGATCTTCTTCCCACTCAACTCCATTGGCGTTGAACTTTCGTTCAAAACCAACACCTTGGTTCTTCCGGTGCCTTCCTTGCTTGCGTACAATTTCCTCGAATTGCTTACTCCCAGCAAGGCTCTTGTAAACACCTTTCTCTATAATTCCCTTTAATAAGCTATTTTCTTGCTCAAGTGTAACTTGGCTAAGAGAATCATTAGTGGAATCAAGAGAACTACTAGAAGCAAGAACATTGGATTTAGCATGATTATTGTTACTACTAGAGGAAGAATCTTTCTTGTTCTTGTTAATAGACTTGACTTGAGGCATGTAAGTGGATAAGAGTAAACTCTTGGCAATGTAAGAAGAACTTTTCTTGCGAAGATCATCATTGATTGACTTTAAGAACTCATGCTCTTGCTCAAGGTTGAGCTTTTCAAAATGTAATTTCTCATGAGTCCTTAAAAGTTCTCGATGATCTCCTAAGATAGTTTCATGAGAAAACTTAAGAGTGTTTAGTTCTTTAGTTAGAAACTCAATCTTCTCCTTATCATTGTCATCCGTTTTATCTTTATTAGCATGATTAATTGACGTTTAGTCATAGTATTCATCACTAGAGTTGTCAACAAGTAAATCATCATCACCTAACAAGTCATCTTCATCACTATTGAAATCAACATACTCGGGGTGTGATACCTTTGGGCATTTAGCCATGAAGCATCTTCCAAGTCCTTCATTTGGTGAATCAAATATGTCGTAGGAGTTGGTTGACACAAGTGCTAGACCGGCAACACCTTCATCTTGAGTATATTCGGAGTCGGAGTGATAGCTTCTCTCGGAGTGATTGTTGGAGTCGGAGCCGGATACCCATTCACCAACATGAGCTTGATGTCTTCGTTTTATGTAGCTCCTTGACGACTTGTCCTTCCTTTCTGAGTCTTTGCTTCTCCGGGATGTTCTTCGTTCATAACGATCATCTCTACTCCTTCTCTCTCTTGATGGTGATTCTTCTCTTCTACTTCTTATTTTTGGAGAATCTTCTCTTCTTTTGTAGGGTGCCGTACACTCATTGGAATAGTGTCCAGGTATTCCACAATTGTAGCAGTTTCGCTCTCGATTAGAAGATCTTTTGTCATTGTAGGACCTTGACTTGGAACTTCTCTCTTTGATTCTACTCTTGTAGAACTTGTTGAAGTTCTTCACCATTAGGCTCAATTCTTCGTTGAAGGTTTGTTTCTCACTTGATGATGTGGGAGCTTCACATGAGGCTTTGTAAGCACCACTTGACTTGTTATGGAGCTCCTCCTTATCCTGAGTGACATCTCATGAGCAACAATTCTTCCAATGACTTCTGTTGGCTTGAGATCTTTGTAATTGGGCATCATTTGGAGCAATGTGCATACGGTATCATATTTTCCGTCCAAAGCTCTTAAGATCTTCTTGATGATGAATTTGTCGGTCATCTCTTCCCTTCCTAAGCCGGCGATCTCATTTGTGATAAGAGCAAGCCTAGAGTACATTTCAGCGACACCTTCACCATCCTTCATTTTGAACTTGTCAAGCTGACTTTGAAGCACATCCAACTTGGATTCCTTGACAGAGTCGGTACCTTCGTGCATATCAATCAAAGTATCCCAAATTTCCTTTGCATACTCAAGACGGCTGATTTTGTTGAATTCTTTGGGGCACAATTCGTTGAAGAGGATATCACAAGCTTGAGCATTGTATTGCAGCATCTTCAACTCTTCTGAGGTAGCTTCCCGGTTCGGTTCTCTCCCATCAAAGAATTCACCTTGCAAGTTAATACACACAATAGCCCATACGGCGGGGTTATGTCCAAGAATATGCATTTTCATCTTATGCTTCCAACTAGCAAAATTTGTACCATCAAAGTAAGGACCTCTACGGTGGTAATTTCCCTCGCTAGACGCCATACTCTCCTAGGTTGTGAAACCATGGCTATGACAACCAAAACCTATGGAAATCAAAGCAATTGGACACCAAAGCTCTGATACCACTTGTAGGATCGAAAGTATGTCTAGAGGGGGGTGATTAGACTACTTGACAAATAAAAACTTATCCTTTTCCCAATTTTAGTTCTTGACAGATTTTAGCAACTTTGGACAAGTCAAGCAATCTTAACACAATTCAAGCAAGCATGCAAAGAGTATATGAGCAGAGGAATGTAAAGCATGCAATTTGCAAGAATGTAAAGGGAAGGGTTTGGAGGATTCAAACGCAATATGAGACAAGGATGTTTCTATCATGGTTCTGATAGGTGGTGCTATCGTACATCCACGTTGATGGAGACTTCAACCCACAAATGGTAATGGCTGCATGAGTCCACGGAGGGCTCCACCGACGAAGGGTCCACGAAGAAGCAACCTTGTCTATCCCACCATGGTCGTCGCCCACGAAGGACTTGCCTCACTAGCGGTGGATCTTCACGAAGTAGGCGATCTCCTTGCCCTTACAAACTCCTTGGTTCAACTCCATAATCTTGTCGGAGGCTCCCAAGTGACACCTAGCCAATCTAGGAGACACCACTCTCCAAGAAGTGTCAAATGGTGTGTTGATGATGAACTTCTTGCTCTTGTGCTTCAAATGATAGTCTCCCCAACACTCAACTCTCTCTCACAGGATATTGATTTGGTGGAAAGAATATTTGAGTGGAAAGCAACTTGGGGAAGGCTAGAGATCAAGATTCATATGGTAAGAATGGAATATCTTGGCCTCAACACAAGTGTAGGTGGTTCTCTCTCAGAAAAAGTAAGTTGGAAGTGTAGGTTTGTTCTGATGGCTCTCTCCATGAATGAAGAGGTGGTGAGGGGTATATATATCCTCCACACAAAATCTAACCATTACACACAACTTGCCAATCTCGGTGGGACCGAATAGTTAAACTCGGTCGGACCGATTCAGCAAAGCTAGTGACCGTTAGGGTTTTCAGTGGGACCGACATGCAACTCGGTAGGACCGATATGATTAGGGTTAGGGCATAACATAATCTCAATGAGACCGATTACACAAACTCGCTGAGACCAATTTTGGTAATAAGCTAACCAGAGAGTTGGTCAGGTAAACTCGGTGGGACCGATCGCTCATTTTGGTGAGACCGAAACGTTATGAAGGGGAAACAGAGAGTTTACATTGCAATCTCGGTGGGACCGATCGCTCATATCGGTAAGACCGAAATGTTATGAAGGGAAACAGAGAGATTACAGTCCCATCTCGGTGAGACCGAGATCCCTGTCGGTGAGACTGATTTGCCTAGGGTTTGTGGCAGTGGCTATGACATTTGAACTCGGTGGCGCCGGATAGAAAGAATCGGTGGGGCCGAGTTTGACTTTTGGTTTAGGTCATATGTGGATGTGAGAAAGTAGTTGAGGGCTTTGGAGCATATCACTAAGCACTTTGAGCAAGAGCCTCATTAAGCAACACCTCATCCCTCCTTGATAGTATTGGCTTTTCCTATAGACTCAATGCGATCTTGGATCACTAAAATAGAAAATGTAGAGTCTTGAGCCAATCCTTTTGTCCTTATCATTTCGAGGGGTCCACTTTTCTCATCCATGCCATGCCAAACATTGAGCTTTCCTGAGATATTAATCTTGAAATGCTATTAGCTCAATGAGCTATATGTTGTTAGGTATTACCAAAACCACCTAGGGATAGTTGCACTTTCAAGGGGCCCACCTATCATGAAACAAATTTGGACCCATATTCAAAGTAGAAATTAAGAAGGATGAGGATCGAACATGCGACCAGGTCCTTCAAGCTTCACGTGAATAGGCAACATACATAGTAAAACAATGTTTGTTGTACCCCCCTTTGTTCATATAATGTTTTTATATTACCACAGCCTATTTAATGGATAACATGTACTATTATTTTTAGTACATTAGTGGGACTGGCTCGTTAGCACGTACTATTCGCCTTCACTTACTGGTGGGTTCCATGTCTTCTCTCTCTCCCCTCCCCTTCTACATTTAGACGCATGGGCAAACACGAAGAACTCGCAGGCGATGTTGCCGTTGACCATATCTGGATGCGTTCACATGTTACCGCTCCAGTTTCACGTACTAGTAGTACTAGTAAATGTGTACATGCAATGCACGTTAATTTGGAAGTATATTAAGTGCATGCGAATATTAAGTAGGATATTATTTGTGTGTTATTATGTGATTAGCACTATTTTTGGCATGAAATTAACTACACGCTAACCGTGTTGAGAGCTCGACATTGAATGTTGTTTTATATTTAATTTGATACGGATCTAGTAGAACATTCAATCAATCAAACCCTAGATTTTATTCAGCCTGACTCCGACTTACCATTCATACGACGATCGATCAAAAAGAAATGGAAATGATAAACGTTCGGGTTTTAAGCATGGAAATCCGAACATTTTTCATGGCAAATTTAGATTATGCAGCGGCGGCGGGGGCGTCTTGGGATGGGAAGCGGCTCCACTGTCGTGCTCTGTGTGTCGTCGGGCCACGAACCGACGGTGACGGCGGCGTCTTGTGCCGTTGGTTGTGAACTCCTGGACGTTGGCCCTAGCATCAAGGAAGGCCACACCGTTATGGACTTCGGTCTCCAGGAGCGAGTCAACTGGCGGGAGGAGGCGACTGGCGTTGGTGCAAGGAAGCGGTCGACCGTGGCCATCCATGCCACTGAGGGGGGCACTGGCACCCGTGCGGGGACATGCGCTGGCAACAGCGCGGCGGAGACATTCGTGGGCACGGGCACCGGCATGGGCGCGCGCGCCAGTGCACATGCATGAGCCTGCGCTGGGATGTGCACGGGCACCGGCACGGGCGCGTGCGCGAGCGCATGCACTGGCAGGTGCACATGTGCATGAAAGTCGGCGGGGACCTCGTGGAACCCCGTGGCATCAAGCTCGGCGACATTGTGCGGCTCCCAGCCCATCAATGCCACGTGGATGGGCACTGGCGCAGTTGGTGCAATGGGAGCCGGAACGGGGGCGGGGACAGGTGCGGCGTCTTCTCGCAAGGCCGGTTCAAGCTCGTCCCAAAGCGCCTTATGTTCTTGAGACTCCGGCTGGGTGTCTTCCTCAGGAAACTGGAAGACTAAGGGCAAACCTTCATGATGCGGCATGGCGTATGGTTAGGTCAGGCTGGTTGGAGGTAGATGACAGGAGAATCAGAGAGGAAGAGATAAGATTGTAGCGATACCAGGTAGTGCGGGGTTGATTTGAAACTGTGACGTCGGCGCCATTAAAAGTGGGGGCAGTTGGTACGAATGTGGGCGACAGAGCCTGGTCAAAGGGCTCGCCTCTCGGTGAGCCTGCGCAGCGGTCTACTCGCACGCCTCCCGTCGACTCACACGCTTGCTCGGACGGCACGTGCCGGTGAGAAGAGGGAATCCTGGCGGCACGTAAACGCCCACGGTTTCAATAGTGAAATCATTTGCCTTAATGTGACAGGTCTTTGTTCCAAAATGTGTTGGCTCTTCATTTGTGCAACTTCTCATAAGTAGCTTGTCTCAAATTGAAGAAAAAAATTACATAGGAATATTTCTGCCATATCACGAGACCAGGCTTAGTTTCATGAATTTCTAGTCACTTTTGGATTTTCTGCACTTTAAAATCCAGGATTCGAAACAATATCATAACCTGCATCATGCAATAAATTTTCGAGCGATACATCTTTCCTATTGTATTTCATAACAAAGGATTTGGTTAAACATTTTGCTTAATTAGACTTCGCACAAGTTATATATGCAGAGTAAAAGGATAATCCCTCTATACAAGTGCATTGCCTGATATATTAACTCAAGTAGTAGTCCCGAACAAACGGGCTTCAATTCTGTGCTCATCCTAGTGTAGTACTCCTATTAGTACTGGGGAAATTTTGTTTTTGCCACTCTAGATTTTGCCAAATTTCCTTATGCCACTCTAGATTTTGACATTTCACTTTTGCCACTCTTAGTTTTTGACAATTATCACAATTTCCATTCCCGTGGCAAAAGCAAAATTTTCAGAGTGGTAATTGTGATAATTGTCAAAAGCTAAGATTGGCAAAAATGAAATGAAATCATTTTGCTTTTTCCGCAGAATGGCAATTGTGATAATTGTCAAAAACAAGACTGACAAAAGTGAAATGTCAAAATCTAGAGTGGCATAAGGAAAATTGGCAAAATATAGAGTGGCAAAAACAAAATTTTCCCATTAGTACTAGGCAATGGAGTTGACGGGTGACCTTGGGTAGCGGCGAACGAGGGAATTGAACCGTCCTCGGCACAGTAGGTAACGTTGTATAGTTAGTAAAGCATCCCTCCATTGTTCATCGATAGTCATTATGGACCAGGGACATGAGGTGAATTTCCTTGGGTTGGAATTCTGGATGCCAGATATTTCGACTCGAAATGTGGAGGCTCAACTAGTTGGGGTTGGCTGACGTGCATACCACACACGCCACCAAAAGTACACGAGCGCATTTTTGTTTTTAGGATCAACATGAGCCAGAGTCTGGCTGGTACACCGTTGGGTCCTACCATTCGAGAATATGAAAGGAATCTTTCAAATTGCCGAATGAATCTATCTGTATTACAATGCTCGTATTTTCCTTGCAAATAGTAATCTCAACATGGTAATGATCTCCACGTGGATTTCACATTTCGTGGTATCCCTAGTAAGTTTTTCATTGCAAATTCAAATTTAAAAGATGAACAGTATGGTGGTGAGAAAACTTTGTTATCAAGCATATGACCACACACACACACGAATGCAACAACAATCCAGTAAGTATTGTGCATCTATTTTTCCAAACCATGCATGTATGACACGAATTCAAAAATACTCCTTATGTTCCTAAATATTTGTATTTTATAGATTTCAACAAGTGACTACATACGGAGCAAAATGAATGAATCTACACTCTAAAATATGTCTATATACATCTGTATGTGGCAATCCATTTGAAATCTCTAAAAACAATAATATTTAGGAACAAAGGGAGTAAAATGTAAGACATGCATGGTCCTCAATTCAATATTTAAAATGAACAAGAAACTGAAACATGAATATTAAGTCTAGTACTACATACATGCAAATGTTGTGTTTAGGTAGAGCTATGTAGATTGTCGGGTGTTAACCCCTCAACTTAGATAAAATTGTGAAGCTCTGTTTAGGATTGTTTAGATTGTATAACTTGAACATAATATTTTTTCCCACCTTCCCAAACACCGATTGGTTGTGCACCCCCCCTCCCCGGGAGAATATCATGTGCCCCCACACCTTAGATGTTATATGCTGATATGAGTTGCTTGGAGCTTGTAGATCTGAGATATAGCAGCTCACAGGATGCCTTAATATTTTTACAGGAAACCTTAATGAGTTTGAGAATTGCAAACAATTTGTACAAAAACTACCCAGATGCCCTTGGATCCCATATCCAATGACCTCGAAGCTCGTATCATCATAGCATCTAAGATGAAGGAGGACCTCATATTCTCCAATATGTAAGAATATCATGTGCTACCACACCTTAGATTCTTTGGTGATACGTGCTCTTCGGAGTCGTTGGATTTGTGATCCAGCTACTCCTCGGTGGTTCAAATGTTTTTTTTGCAGGAAATCGCCCAAGGAGTCCGGCCAGTACTTACAAGTACAAAAACTGCTCAGATGCCATTGGATCTCAGATCGAACGACCTCGAAGCTCGTATCACCGTAGCATCCAAGCTGTGAGAGCACCTGATGTTTTCTCGCATGGGAGAATATGAGGTGCTCCCGCACCATAGATTCTATGGTGATACGAGTTCCCAGAGATCTAATGGCTCACAGTAGGAGGTTTGAATGTTTTAGCAATATACGACTGAGAGAGTTTGGCAATTGCGTAGAAAGTACAAGTACTACGCATGTGGCATCTGATCACAGATCATACAACCTAGATGCTCATATCGCCGTCGCTGCTAATTAAGCTACGGGGAGCATCTAATATGAGTAGTGGGGAGCCGTTGGATCCAAGATGCAGTGCCACACACGAGGCCTGAATGTTTTATTTGCAAAAAACCCTTGGAGAGTTTGGAAATTGCACGTAATTACAAAGACTACTCCCAAGCCATTGGTTCTCAGTCCCAATGACGTAAAAACTCGTATCACCATAGCATCTAAGCTGCGGGGTGGATGGGGTATTCTATGCCGCTGTCATTTTTTTTCCTAAATTTCCAAAATACGTGTAACTCATGCCGTTACTTGTCTCACCATGCAAAGTATTTTTTCAAAAAAACATCCTAGACTGAAATATCAGACGAACACAGGGGGGTCCCACTTGTCATTGATCATATTTGGACCTAAAACTAACAAATCTGAAAGACTGATTGGAACTAGCAACATGGACTAGAAAGCGTAAGTCGATAGTCTGAAACAACAACGGTTGTTGGCTTTGTCCCATAACTTGATTTTATACAGTACTAGCAAGATTCCCGTGGGTTGCGCGTAACATCAAGATGCATTTGTATGAGTAGTATATCTTGTGAGAGAAAAGGATGAGTGAGGGAAGGCCTTATTTGCAAATGTGGAGAGGGGTGTGGGTACCTTTTTGCAAAATTGCCATAGTTTCCTTCCTAATGTCCTATCTGTTTTTTATAAGAGTAGAGTAGAATTATGTTGAGTAGAGTAGAGGGAGTGAATCGTCAACACATGCATGACCATTGACTCACTTACTGGTGGGTCCTAGGTCTGCGGTCTCTCTCTCCCCTCCATCGTCTAACCTTTAGACGAACAAGCCCACACGAAGAGCTGCTCTAGCTTGTCGTGGTGTTATTATAACTAAAAAAAGCTTGGAAAATAGAAGAATCGCCTAGAACAAGAGATGTTGTGGCTGTTCGAGACAGAGCTAACCACACCTATCCTTCGCGCCACGTTAGCATGATGAAGCTGTGTGGCTAGTGGGGTGTTTTCGACCGACTGGCTGGGTCCCAAGGTCAAACCATAGGAACTATGTCTGATACAGTATATTTTTACACGCACATTTTTCCCCTGTGCCGAGATATGGCACACCCTACCGTGCGGTTTCAGGGTCCTCCCGGGTGGTGCACGCATATATTCTTCCTTGCCAAGACGTGGGATGCCCTACCGTGCGTTTTCTAGGTCCTGCTCAGTCGAAGCGCCGAAGCAAGTAAATGAGTCGTCAAATCATGAAAGACAACCTTTCCCGCTGAGTACATTAGTGAAGCACGGTGGCTAGCTAGTTGGGCTAGTGCGACCGATTAGCTTGGCCGCTGCCATGTTTGTTGTTTCACCACTTTTTTTATCTCCTTGCTGGTAGGTAAATTTAAATCTACTGCGGTGTTACTCAGGTCTTTGGGTGCGATAGGCCTGGCAGGATTTTTAATTTTTTGATTGATGGGAGCAGGCGCGGCAGGATTTTTATTTTTTGATTGACGGGAGTAGGCGCGGCAACAATTAATCACGATGACTCCTCCTTAAACTCACTGCTCCCTGATGTGAAAATTCATCGACTGGTGTTTTCCCATGGTGAAAACCAAAAGATTCACCCCGCTACTCGACTGGCTCCCTCCACCTTCCAGTAAATTGCATTTACTTTCATCCGTTTCGCCCCCTTCGCTTCCTCTCCCCATTGCTTCTACCTAGTGCCATGGCGGCGCAGCAGATCATGAATTCTGAGGTGAGGCGCCTGACACAGGAGCTCCGGGCCAAGGATACGGAGCTCGGGGCCAAGGATGTGGAACTCCATGAGCTCAAGGAGGAGTTAGGGCCATGCTGAGGGCCATGGTCAAGGCCAAGTATGCGGAGCTCAGGGCCATGCTCGTCCTTTATGTGCGGGAGTTCACAGAGTTTAAAAAGCGGCTGGCGTCCACCACAAAGATGCTTGAGGCGTCTGTTGCGTTGTTGTAGAAAGCGGGAGAGATGATAGGCCGTCAGGCGAGCCGGCTGGAGCACGAGCGGGCCAATCGTGACGAGGTATAGGATCGCCTCAGCCACTTGGTGGACCATGTTGCCACGCACGTGTTCCGGCTGCACGATGCCAACCGTCGTGCCAGCGCGACCATGCCGGTCACCGGGCTAAACCCATTCAATCACCCCGTCGACTTCAATGAGTTGCGGCTTCCTGACCTGGTCTCCTTCTTCACCTATATCTCCGAGGATCTGAGTCGTCTCCGCGCGATGGTGGGGGCGGAGCTGGACAAGGAGGAGTTGTGGGCTGCCATCGCCGTTGCCGGGAGAATCCTCTCAGGTCTCCGTCATCGGAATCCATTCGTACCATTGGATGCCGTCTTTGACGAGCTGGCTCCCGTCGACCGGGAGCGGGCTTTGCGGGCGGTTGCACCCTGCATCACCAACGTCGTGCGCCTCGAGAAGCAATGGGACTTCGGTGGTGTTTAGGCGTCCTCTGCATGGGCATGTCCATGTCTCGGTGCAACATGACCGTTGGATCAAAATCAGACGGTGCAGATCTGTCACTGTAGCACAAAGCGTGTGGGTGTGTTTGGTTGCATTCTCATCTCAATATATTGTTCCCTCTTCATGCATGCTCATCTCAGCACCCCTCTTCGTGCATGCTTGAAAGGATCGATACGGTCGACTAGAGGGGGGTGAATAGGAGACTACAAATTTTAATCTTTCTTGTAGATTTTAAGGCTTAGTGGATAAAAGAGTTCACTAGATATGCAACTAGGTGAATGCAACCTATATGACAAGCAAGCTCCAAGATAGATATGCTAGGCAACAAACTACTTAGCAAGCCAACAAGCATACGACAACAAAGAAAGGTGCGGGAAAGGATTAACCACAAGTGAGACGAGGACACGGATTTTAACCCGAAGTTCACTCTTCCTTGGGGAAGTGCTAATCTCCGTTTGGAGCGGTGCCGGAGCCAAATCTTGTGGAACGCCACCAAAGGCTCACCGTATTCTCCTTCGAGTCACCCCCAACGGATGAGCCTCGAAACACTCGAGGTTGGTCTTGAAGGCGACCACCACACCTTTACAAACTTCTCCGGAGCACACCACAAGCAAGGAAGCATCCGAAGGAACCTCTAACCGCCTAGGAGCACAAGCTCCAAGAGGAACAATTCAATGGGGAAGAAATGTTGCGAGGAACGCGATTTAGTTTGGTCAAGTTGTAGATCGGGTCTTGCTCTCCCAATCCCCAAAGTTTCAACAAGTTTGGGTGGAGGGATTGAGAGTATTGAGA
The DNA here is from genome assembly GCF_018294505.1 of Triticum aestivum. Classification (NCBI taxonomy): domain Eukaryota; kingdom Viridiplantae; phylum Streptophyta; class Magnoliopsida; order Poales; family Poaceae; genus Triticum; species Triticum aestivum. The sequence continues at coordinate 305,195,813 of NC_057797.1, forward strand.
AAAATGGGGTGTAGCAATGGTGGAGCTCAACAAGACATTAGGGTTAGATGTTGGAGGTGGAAGAAGGGCCTTTAAATAGTGTTCATGGGCTGGTTGGGATTTATGCCCATTGGACCTCGTGCGCACGGGCTAAGTCAGCCCCGTGCGCATGGGGTACTCAGAGACAAACACACCACCCCGTGCGTACGGGGGTCAAAAGACCCCGTGCGCACGGGGTACTCAGAGAGTTTACATAGGACCCCGTGCGCACGGGGTACCCAGAGAGTTACGCAGTACCCCGTGCGCACGGGGTCAAAAGACCCTGTGCGCACGGGGTACACAGTAACTTTGTGTTGCAACTTTCTGAGTACCACAGCACACACGCTAGGTTCTTTTTAGGTGGACGGAGTGGGAAGGGTAAGAGAGTAAGGCTCGGCAAAGGCATTCCCACACGACATTTATCCACACAAACCCCTCTTAATAGTGCGGTCTTTCCTACGACTCAAAGCAAACCAAAACTAAACCTTCGAAGCGTCGAAAGACCACGCCTTTGTCGCACATCTCCATCACGGGCACTTAGAACCAATAACCCGAGATAAACTTTAGCAACCGATATTAGTTCAACTAACCACATTGTCATCACACCAAAACATAGCATAAGTGCCATTAGCAGTTTCAATCTCCCCCTTTTTGGTGCATTGATGACAATGTGGTTAGAGCATGGCAAAGAGGATAAACAGATAGAAAGCCATGGAACAAATAATGATCATGATAGCTCCCCCTATATGTTTGCCCGAAAACCAGAATGCATCTAGTACACCCATAGGAGGTTCGACCAAGATCATTATTGTTAAGTCATGAGATTCATCAAAATAAACCTATAATGGTGCCTAGATCTCATGACACAGTGTGGTGAGCAAATAATGTGAGACCCAATAAGCATAAGAGGATAATGGCAAGGTTCACTAATAAAGCTAGAGACACACAACCACACAGACGGAAGGTAAATAGGAGTATCTCAAGCCAACTAAAACCAACCAACAACGAGAAACACGAGGCTTGAGATCTCAACACACCCACGAACGCACCACACACCCACAAACACACAAACACACACACCACTTCTCCCCCTTTGTCATCAAGACAACAAAAAGGAGACAAATGGCGACACGAGACCCACTAGACAAGAGGAGGAGCACTCGAGGCATCATCATCATCATCAAAACGCCACCCGGCCATTGGGAAAGACCAAGCAGTGGCCTCACTGTCGACGTCCTCCGAACATGGACCGACCTCCTCACCAGCAGCAGCCCTTGCTGCCTTCTGCTCACGCCAAACAAGCTTCTCCTTGTTGATTTCCTTGATCTGACGATGCTGAATCGACTGACACATCTTGAACATGTTGCTCAAGGTCTTGAACAACGACTTCTTCTCTCCCTTGGCAAATATGGCCTCAGAGCCAACAGACTTGGCCTTACCACGAGGGATCCTTGCAGTAGAGGACATGCCTGGAGTGTAAGTAGCACAATCTTTAGGCCTAGGGTTGCGCCCCTTCTTGATGGGCACATAGGGAGCAGGAGCAGCTGGGGTCCAGTTGGAGTTGCGCTTGGGAACAGTAGTCTTGAAGCTGGCAATGTACTTTGCTGGATAGACGGTCTCAATCAAGGCCTGTATGAATGGAGCATAGATCAAAGACTTGTTCTCTTGTACACACTGACGCAGATCGTAGTACATGAAATCCAGAACATCCACTTTCTTCTTCTGATGAAGATACACAAAGACATCAAGCATGGAGCTCGGAATGTTATGGCAATCCCTGGCCTTTGGAGTGAGGGTATACCGCAGGATATGGCGCATGGTGTCATAGAGGGGCAAGAGGTCTTTGATTGACCCAGTGACAAACGACTTCTCTTTTTTGTAAGCAAAGGCAATCTCATCCTTAGTGCGCTGCCCACTTTCCCGAACAATGCCAAACTCATCAGAAACAGTCTCTTCATCCATGAACGGGTAGGGAATGATCTCGGAGAACTTTGCCATAGGATCTGAGCACTAATGCGTTTCGAACATCCGTGTGAGGGTGCGAGCAGAATCATTGGAGAAGTATAGAGTGGCAAAGAACTGCATCACTAGATCTTCATTGTAGGGGTGGTTGAAGGTGACAAATGGAATCAGACCCAGTCGTCCAAGAGCGGAGTACACACCGGGATACAGATAATCATTGTCGCGCAAACTCCCAGTGTTGACTTGCTTGTGAGGAGCAAACTTTTTTGACTTGGTCATAAGAATCTCATGATAGATCCTTTGCTGAAACCCATTCTTTAAACGGGGATCCACTCCCATACTCGTGGCCTTAACATACGGATGGCTCTGTCTCTCAGCCCAGATCTCTGGCTTGGTCCACTTGACAAGAGGCATATTCCAGAGGTCACACCCGCCTGGAATAGCTTGCTCTGGACAAGACTCCTCTTCCTCTTCTTCATCTTCCTCACCACGATCATCTTCTTCTTCTATCTCATCATCTTGTGAGTCATATTCTTCCTTAGAATCATTGGAAGCCTCAACAATGGGCCGCTTTGAGGCTGCACGGCGAGCACGGCCCTGACCTGACCCAGACCCCTGACCCATGCCTTCAGACGGCTGACGACAAGCAATGGTGAAGTCCTTTGATCCTCCTTTTGCACGCTTGCGACGAAGCTCAGACCTCTTGTCAGCGGAGTCTGAAACACACACAAACACCCAACAACACAAAGCACGAGACACAAATGAGCACAAGTGCAAGATGAATGGCAAGGAGATAGACAAAAATCTAGGCAAAAGTTCCTGGATAGTCCGTGTGCATGGGGGTTTAGACCCCGTGGGCACGGGGGGCCGTGTGCACGGTACAGGACCATGGGCATGGGGCCCTGTGCGCACGGGGGTCAAACACCCCATGGACACGGGGGTTTCCCAGCGACAACCACTACCAGAATGAACTTCGGGAGTGGGTGTAGCAGAGGGACCAAAGGATCTAAGCACTAGACTTTTATCTACAAGCTAGTTGAGGCCAAACGAATCTAGGGAGCAAAGAAACCCTAAAGCTAGAACAATAGATAGGAACTCAAGGAGATAGATCAAGGGGACAAGAACAACTGGAGGACCCCATCTGGATGCACATCCACGGGGGAGGAACCCCGACGAAGCCCGAAGGAGCTCCGGCGAGTGGAGGCGACGGCGGCGGCGCTGGAGGCTTCCTGAGGAGTGGAGGGGGCGAATGGGTGGAAAGAGCCCCGTGCGCATGGGGGTACCGTGCGCACAGTACAGAGCCCGTGGGCACAGGGGCCCCATGTGCACGGTACATGCCTGTGCGCACGGGGTATTCAGGAACTTTGACATGAGTGGATTTTTAAATACAGTGCTGAGTGAATACTCTTACCCCTACTTCACAAAGCACTCAGTCTACATTTCTGAATACGCGAGGAAAGTCCTATCACTATGGAAAGGGTATATGTGGAGCGCTTGTATCAAAAGAGAAGCAAGGAGAACCAACCAAAAAAAAGAAAAGAAACAGCACACCACACAAGCGAAACAAACACGGACACAACCCTCAAGCGAGGGCGGTGGCCGAGGCCACCATGTTTGACTTTACTTGGTATGGCACCGTGAAGATATGAACCTTGGGCCCAAGACCAATACTCATCTTTGAAGCACAAGTACCACCTAAAGTGGCTTATGTGAAAGATTGTGTTTGTTTTATGCACTTCTAGGATAAGATAGCTCATGAGTTGAGCTAGCTCCCCCTAGACATGTGCCTACATCTAAGCAAGATAGTACATGAGTATGTGTGTGTGAGCAAGAGTTTCATCCGAAGTTACTAATATCCAGGATATTTAGCTCATGCCTTAACTCGTGCAATCTTGCTTCGTCAAGGGGCTTGGTGAAGATGTCTCCTAGTTGATTCTCGGTGTTGACATGGAGTAACTCAATGTTTCCTTAGGCCACATGATCTCTAATGAAATGATGATGAATCTCAATATTCTTGGTGTTGCTATGTTGAACCGGATTGTCGGCGATCTTGATGGCACTTTCATTGTCACACCAAATAGGCACTTTGTCACATTTGACACCATAATCCATCAAAGTTTGCCTCATCCATAATAATTGGGCACAACAACTTCCAACAGCAATATACTCGGCTTCGGCTGTGGAGAGAGATATACAATTTTGCTTCTTTGAAGACCAACTTACCAACGATCTCCCTAGGAATTGACATGAACTGGATGTGGACTTGCGATCAACCTTGTCTCCGGCCTAATCCGAATCCGAGTAACCCATTAAATCAAATGATGATCCCTTGGGATACCAAAGGCCCAAGTTTGGGGTATGAACCAAATATCGAAGGATCCTTTTCACTGCCGAATAGTGGCTCTCCTTAGGTGCGGATTGAAATCTTGCACACATACACACACTCAACATAATATCTGGCCTAGATGCACAAAGGTAAAGCAAGGAACCGATCATAGAGCGATATACCTTTTGATCCACTTCTTTACCATTTGGATCAAGATGAAGTTGACCATTTGTGGCCATGGGTGTCTTCGTTGGCTTGACATCTTGCATTTTTAATCTCTTGAGCATGTCTTGGACATAACGAGATTGATTGATGAAGGTTCTGCCTCTCAATTGCTTCACTTGAAAACCGAGAAATAACTTCAACTCTCCCATCATGCTCATCGCAAATTCCTTAGTCATAAGATTCTCAACCTCAATGTTAATAGCATGGTTAGTTGACCCAAAGATAATATCATCAACATATATTTGGCAGACAAACAACTCTCCTTTTACCCTCTTCGTAAAGAGAGTGGAATCTATTACCCCAATCTGGAACCCCTTCTCGCTTAGGAACGCCGTAAGGTGATCATACCAAGCACGAGGTGCTTGTTTGAGTCCATAGAGTGCCTTATGGAGTTCATAAACGTGAGAGGGATGATCGGGGTCTTCAAAACCAGGAGGTTGCTTGACATACACAAACTCCTTAAGAGGACCATTAAGAAATCCGCTCTTAACATCCGTTTGATATAATTTGAAATCATGATGAGAGGCATAAGCAAGCAAGATTCGAATGGATTCAAGACAGGCAACGGGGGCAAAAGTTTCACCAAAGTCCAAACCTTCAACTTGGGTGAAACCTTGTGCCACTAACCTTGCCTTGTTCCTTATTACTTGTCCATATTCATCATGTTTGTTCTTGAAAATCCACTTTGTTCCAATGACATTATGAAATTCCTTGGGTCTTTCTACAAGGGTCCACACTTTGTTGCGTGTGAAGTTGTTGAGTTCTTCATGCATGGCATCTATCCAATCCGGATCGTCAAGTGCATATTCCACCTTAAGGGGCTCAACACAAGACACAAACGAGTGATGTTCACAAAAGTTTGCCAAACGTCTACGAGTAGTTACCCCCTTTTTGATGCTTCCGTAGATGTTCTCGGTGAGGTGTTGAAGATGTTTCAGCTTGGCGGCCACTTTTTGCTCTTTGCAGTCAAGCTCTTCTGCACGGGGTTTTGGACTTGATGAAGAAGCTTGCCCTTGAGATTGCTTTAGCCTTGGAGACACTCTTCTCTTTGCAACCACAGGTTCTTGCTCAGTAGGAAGTGATGACGGTGAAGACACTTGTGGTTGGGGTTGATCTTGATCTTGATCAAGACTTTGAGCTTGATCTTGAGCCTCAACGATTGAATATTCATTATACAGAAGAGTTTGCTCTTGATCTTTCTCAGGAATATGAGGGTCTTGATCTTGTTCTTGGATAGGTTCATTATTTCCTGAAGCATCTTGTACAAGTGGTGTCGGTGATGACTTCCCTTGTGGAAAATCCTCAAGAGGGGCTCTTACTCCTTCTTCTTCTACTTGGACATGGGGTGTTTCTTGTGGAAGAATGTGGCCTATCCCCATTGTCCTTATAGCTTGCGAAGGAGCCTCATCACCTACAACACTAGGAACGATTTGCTCCATACGGGAGCCGTTATCTTCATCAAACTCCACATTTACCATTTCCTCAATGCATCCGGTGGATTTATTGAGAACTCGGTAAGCATGAGAGTTTGATGCATATCCAACAAATATGCCCCCATAAGTTCTAGACTCAAATTTAGCTAACCAGGATGTTTTGTTTAAAATGAAACACTTACAACCAAATACCCGAAAGTATTTGACGTTGGGCTTTCTCCCGATTAGGAGCTCATAAGGGGTCTTGTTCTTGAGCTTGCGAAGATAAAGCCGGTTTGAAGCATGGCACGCGGTGTTGATGGCTTCTGCCCAAAGCTTGTATGGTGATTTGTACTCAGCAAGCATGGTCCTCGCCATCTAAATAAGAGTCCGATTCTTCCTGTCCGCAACACCATTTTGTTGGGGAGTATATGGTGCGGCATATTGGTGCTTTATCCCCTCTTCACTCAAGAATTCATCCATTGTATAGTTTTTGAACTCGGTGCCATTGTCACTTCGGATTGCCTTGATCTCACAGTTATGTTGACGTTGAGCTTCTTTGGCAAAGTTGATGAAGGTTTCTTGAGTTTCATCTTTAGTCTTGAGAAAGAACACCCAAGAATATCTTTTGAAGTCATCAACAACGACAAGGCAATATCTCCTTCCTCCCAAACTATCATATGTTGGAGGCCCAAATAGATCCGAATGGATGAGCTCGAGGAGCCTCAAGGTGGTGATGATAGTCTTTACTTTATGAGCTTTTTCATGAAGCTTTCCGGCAATGCAAGCACTACAAGGATGATCTTTGGCAAAAGACACATTTGTTAGTCCAAGAATGTGCTCCCCCTTTAAGAGAGCTTGTAAATTTCTCATGCCCACGTGGGCTAGCCTACGGTGCCATAGCCACCCCACGTCGGCCTTGGCCATTAGGCATGTTTCAAGATGAGTTTTCTCTTTCGAGAAATCAACCACGTAAAGGTTGTCTTCAACATGCTCAACGAAGACCACTTTGAGATTGCTTCTCTTAAAGACGGTCACATGGAATTCACCAAAATGTGAATCATAACCGTCACGAGCCAATTGAATAGTAGAAAGTAAGTTCTAGTGAAGGGATTGGACAAGCATGACATTTGAAAGAGATGAATCATTAGAGATTACCACCTTTCCCAAACCCAATACATTTCCCTTTCTATTGTCATCGAAGGAGATGTTCGAAGAGGCCTTGAGTGAATCAACGAACTCCACAATAATCTCCCTTTCTCCGGTCATATGATTGGTGCATCCACTATCGATCACCCATTGAGTTCCACCGGAGACATAGTCCTACAATAATCAAGCTTTGGTTGTAGGTACCCATTTTGTAATGGGTCCTGGTGAGTTAGCAACGAGGGTCTTGGGAACCCAAATAGTCCAAGCATAATCATCATAGTTAGTTCCAACAATTTTTGCAAAGGTATAGCCATCATCTCCTCTCATGAGAACATATGATGGATTGTTCTTGCCGGCAAAATTCTTGGGAATGGCCTTGTCCCTAATGACCTTTCCATTCCCAACACCCTCCATCTCCTTCTCATTGTGCCCTTCTTGCACAAACACTACCTTTTGGGGAGGGGAAGGAGTCGGACCGATCTTCTTGTTCTTCTTCTTCTTCTTTCTCTTACCACTCTTAGATGCGGGATTAAACCCAACTCCCTCCTTGGCAACACACTCCTTTTGGTTTCTCAAGAGATCGTTCAGGTTTTTCTCCCCTTGGATGCATGATACAAGCCCTTTCTCAATTTGAGCTTTCAACTTCTTATTTTCCTCTTGAAGGGAGGTGCAATCATGAGCAAAGTTAGTCGTACAAGCATCATCATTTAAATCTATATGAGGTATAGAAGTGAGAGCCTTAATGGTTGTAGCTTTTAGTTGAGCATAAGACTCGGTGAGGGCAATGAGGTCACCTTTGACAACCTTGGAACTAATCACAAGGAACTCATGCTCCACAACAAGTCTTGTAAGGTCAACTAGAAGCTTTTCAACTCTAACGTTAAGAGCATCTTTATTCTCAAGAGCAAGTTGAAAAGCATCATTGGTTTAGCCAAATTCAATTTGATGAGCAGATAAGGCTTCCTCAAGTGATGCTCTCATGACACTCTCTTCATTAAGTTCGTGCTCGAGGAGATCAACTTTCTCTATTTCTTCTATAAGGAGGTTCTCAACGTTCTCAATAAAGTCATCGCGTTCGGCAAGTGACTTAAGGAGATCGCCAAAACGAGCACGAGCTTCACCATGAAGAGTTTTCATGAAATCCATTAAGGATTCCTCATCATTATCCACACCCTCCTCACACTCATACTCCACTATCTCACATGAGACATTGGGAGTGTAGGTGTCGGGTTTCTTAGGTTTGGACTTTGTTTTTACCTCTTTGGCCATGAGGCACCGATGAGTGAATGGCTTGTCCTTGTTTGGTGAGTCGAAGAGGCCGGTGGTGGAGGAGGAGGTAGTGGCATGCATGGCAAAGGCGGTCGTGCCCACTTGATCATCATCACCGTCATCTTCATCTCCAGACATGTATTCTTCATGAACAAGAGCCTTGTCATCCTTCCTCTTTGCAAACTTGGTGAACTTCTTCTTCTTAAGCACAAGCTTCTCGGACTTTTCTTCACGTCTCTCATATGTACAATCATGAACAAAGTGTCTTGGGCTATCACAATTGTAGCATTTCCTTTGTCCAAACAATCTTCCTTGAAGATTTCTTCCTTTGTTTACCATGGTCCCGGAGTACTTCTTGACTAAGAGAGCCAAGTCTTCTGTAAAATCATTTGCTGGGCACGAGGTATCATTATCCTCCTCACATATCTCTTCACTCACTTCTTCCTCCCTTGAGGATTGGCTCATCACTTTCTTGGCCTTTAACGCAAGATTGGAGTTCTTGGTTGCTTGAGCTATTGCAAATGTTTTCTTGGACTTGGTTTCCAAAAGAACATGGGTAGAGAAGGTGGAAACAACTTGAACGAAAGTCAACTTGTGATAGTCTGGACGTTGATGAACCATCATAACCATGGTATGTTCCGTGAGAACCATAGCATCTATGAACTTGTCCTTGATGAAATCATCATTTGCCCAAGTGCACCCAAAGGTTCTCAAGTTGAGCACAAGGGACTTCAACCTTCGGTAAACCTCTTCTGCGGACTCCCCTCATTCCTCACAAAGAGATTGACTTCTTGTTTGAGCAAGGCCAACCGAGATCTTCGAATTGCTTCATCTCCTTCAAGAGCCTCCTCAAGGCAATCCCAAATTTCCTTTGCGGTTTTGAGAAGACCAATGGAATCACTATAGTCTTCAGTCACAGCGTTGCGAAGCATGTTGTGCGCGGTAGCATTGAGTTGATCGTCAACTGCTTCCCTTGGAGTGAGATTCATTGGGTCCTTGGGGTTGAATCCATTGACCACAATCCACCACAATTGGGTTGAAGCACTGCGCATGTGAGAGTCCATATCTAGCTTCCACTTAGAAAATGCATTAGCTTTCAAAGGGGCGGAGGCCCAAGAGGATTAATGCGGGGATGTTGCAAGGGTTGAGGAGAGTAAAAGGGTTCCACGGCATTGTATTGGGGAACTTGAGTACGAGCCGGAGAAGCAAGAGGTTCCCTCGAGTCATCCGCATCATGAACCTCATTTGGATTAAACGAGTTTGATGCGGACGTTGATGGCTTTAAGAGAGCATCAATTTCCTCCTTGACCGAGGCCCGGACCTCTTTCAACATAGAGACTTTGAGGTCCGCAAACATTGAAAGAAGATCGGCCGCGATCAAGGAGACATTCGGGTTAGTAGGAGCAGTGGGAGCAACGACTGAAGCACCAAGTGTCTCGGTCGTGGCGAGGGGTTGGTTTTGACCATCCCCCGCAACGGGTAGGCCACCTCCCTCATTCCCTAGATTGACCATATACTCTAAGGTTGTAAAACCTTATATTAGAGCACGAGGCTCTGATACCAATTGAAAGGATCGATACAGTCGACTAGAGGGGGGGTGAATAGGAGACTACAAATTTTAATCTTTCTTGTAGATTTTAAGGCTTAGCGGATAAAAGAGTTCACTAGATATGCAACTAGGTGAATGCAACCTATATGACAAGCAAGCTCCAAGATAGATATGCTAGGCAACAAACTACTTAGCAAGCCAACAAGCATACAACAACAAAGAATGGTGCGGGAAAGGATTAACCACAAGTGAGACGAGGACACGGATTTTAACCCGAAGTTCACTCTTCCTTGGGGAAGAGCTAATTTCCGTTTGGAGCGGTGCCGGAGCCAAAGCTTGTGGAACGCCACCAAAGTCTCACTATATTCTCCTTCGAGTCACCCCCAACGGATGAGCCTCGAAACACTCGGGGTTGGTCTTGAAGGCGGCCACCACACCTTTACAAACTTCTCCGGAGCACACCACAACCAAGGAAGCTTCCGGAGGAACCTCTAACCGCCTAGGAGCCCAAGCTCCAAGAGTAACAAGTCAATGGGGAAGAAAAGTTGCGGGGAACGTGATTTGTTTTGGTCAAGTTGTAGATGGGATCTTGCTCTCCCAATACCCAAAGTTTCAACAAGTTTGGGTGGAGGGATTGAGAGTATTGAGCAAAATGGGGTGTAGCAATGGTGGAGCTTAACAAGACATTAGGGTTAGATGTTGGAGGTGGAAGAAGGGCCTTTAAATAGTGCTCATTGGTTGGTGGGGATTTCTGCCCATTGGACCCCCGTGTGCACGGGCTAAGTCTGCCCCGAGCACACGGGGTACTCAGAGACAAACACACCACCCCGTGCGCACGGGGTCAAAAGACCCCATGCGCACGGGGGTCAAAAGACCCCGTGCGCACAGGGTACTCAGAGAGTTTACATAGGACCACGTCCGCACGGGGGTCAAAAGACCTTGTGCACACGGGGTACCCCGAGAGTTACGCAGTACCCCGTGCGCACAGGGGTCAAAACACCCCGTGCGCATGGGGTACCCAGTAACTTTCTGTTGTAACTTTTTGAGTACCACAGCACACACACTAGGTTCTTTTTAGGTGGATGGAGTGGGAAGGGTAAGAGAGTAAGGCTCGGCAAAGGCATTCCCACACGACATCTATCCACACAAACCCCTCTTAATAGTGCGGTCTTTCCTACAACTCGAAGCAAACCAAAACTAAACCTTCAAAGCGTCGAAAGACCACGCCTTTGTCCTTTTTGAAATGGGGGGGGGGGTCGCACATCTCCATTAGAGGCACTTAGAACCAATAACCTGAGATAAACTTTAGCAACCGATATTAGTTCAACTAACCACATTGTCATCACACCAAAACATAGCATAAGTGCCATTAGCACTTTCAATGCTCTTAGTGTATTTTTGTTAAACTACTAGTGCGGACTCATGCACCCTTCGTGCACTCTGCCAAACACTGAAAAGTGGGTCGAGAAGGGAACTTTTGCTCCCATCCCGTGCACCCTGCCTAACGCTGATTTGTGCTTATGGTTCATCCGTGGAGTACTGTAGCACCGTACTCTCCGTTCGCTATAGACCTAGTTCTGTTAACAATGATCTCACCATTCATTCTTGGTCGGATAGTCAAAAAAGGGGTATTATGTTACATTACTATTCATATAGTTGACATGCACACAACATCATTTGTTATCGTCATGTCTCACTACACGAGCAACAATATTATGTAGTACTAACGTATGAACCACTGCACATGCCTAGTAGTAGGAGCACTGTTTAAGTTCAAGTGGTTGCCATATTTTGCACTCCTCCGTCATAAGAGTGGAAACGCTTGTTGTAATCATTTTTTTCTTCAGAAAAATAGTGGACACGCTCTACTGTGCGGATCCTCCTCGACGGTCATAGGGAACCATGGTACTCAATTTCGCCGACGTGTGGGACATCCAACATCGGGGTCCACTAGCCATGCAGTAAATTACTCTGTAGTAGAGTGCCCAACTGCACGATGGACTACCCCGATCGAAGTGTTGCAGTAATGCCCAATGTGCCGTCAAATCACAAAACCCCCTCCTTTCCACTCCTCTCCCTCAGCTTCCTCTCTTGTAGAAAACCCCAACTCGCTTCTCCCTCATCTTGTTCCCCATTTCTTCAAGAAAACCCCGACCTGCTTCTTCCATTGTTCTTCTCTCCCAGATAAGGAAAGGTGAGCACATCAATGGTGTTCATTCTGGACAAGGCCCGGTCTTGCAACCCCGAGCCTAATCATATAACTCCCTCTCTGCTCTTCTTTTGGGTTTGTGGTTATGGTTTCTTTTCTTTTATTTCTATTTGACAGTTTCTTGATGGACGCTGGAGCACCGGCCAAAGTGATGTCTATGGCTCTGGCCAAAAACATCGAGGCTCATGGTACGAAAAAGCACTAGCACCCCGCCGAGACTACCACAGACAAGCTCAAAGCCATTGCCTTATCCAAGCCCCCCTCTCTAGGATCCCTCATTTAGCAAGTCCAGGTAATATCTCTTCTTGACGATCTCTTACTCGATCTTGATCATGTTTTTTCATCTAACACGCAGTACTAGTACTAGTAATACAACTTTCTGGGTGATCTTGCATGTGATTTTTGTGTGCCAAATGACGGTTCTAAATTCCTCTTTTGACCAAAACATCTGAGAGGTGGACACTGATTTCTTATAGATTACTTTCAACTACTTTATGAAGATCAATGCTACCTTTGAAGAGAGTATATTTGCCTCAGTAACTTGTGTTATGGATATTGCAAGTAGTCCCTCTGCTCTCATGCCTTTGAAAACATGTTCTAGTGTCTTCGTTCACTCATTTCTGTGTGTACATGTAATCATATATGGAGTAAAATATGGAAAGTCATCTTATATTTCTGAACGGAGGTAGTAATAAAATATTTGGTTTATGTTTGAATTAGAACCAAGTCCGCGGTGGAGATGAAGTTCTTAAAGTCATGCCTTGTGAACTGGAAGACCTGAGGATGAGTTCTGCTGCTAAACTATCCAGCTGGTGTGTCCTTGTCACCACGTCTCCTGAACTAGTGTTTTCCTATAGCATTGTTGTTAGGCATGTTCTTGAGGCTATACTTTACCACATCAATATCCTGGTTGCGCCTTCGATTACGAAGGGTGTGGTTCTTGTAAAGCTTCCGGACAATCTGATGGGGACTGTCTTCATCATCATGTTTATGGGTGGAAAGACCACTCTGTTAGGTTCTCCAAGGTAAACGAGATGGTGATGGTGTAGGTAGAGATCTCTCACAAAGTCCATGGTGTAGTCAGTTATGCGGGGTTCATCCTGTAGTTCGATGGCAAGAAATAGTCCGCAGAGTTTAATTAGTGCGACTTTGCTTGTGTGTAGTAAGTACTATTGTTCAGTACTTGATTTGTGTGTGTGAACCCTGTACTATTTAGTAATGCCGCTTTTGGTGTGTGGTAAGTCCTGAGAACAGTCTATTTTAATGTCTGTCCACTCTGTTCAGTCTGTATATTTTGAAGTATCTAGATCATCTTATTTGGTGTGTGGTGAACCTTGTATAGAGGATTGTTTATCAATTATGGTTACACTCCAATATATGTATGCATTGCAGGGTTTATCGCACCCACCAAGATTTCCAGTCCCATGGATGTTTGATCCATATGATTTTTCACAACCTTTGGACTGTCCTACTTGTGGGAGTAGGCGGGGGTCCTGCATGCCACGCGTAGTTGGACGATCAATCTTCTATTTAGTACTTCAACATAGTGATTTCCTGGTAAGGATTCACTCGTGTCCCATCAAGTAAATCCTATTGATTTACACTCTAAATCTTATTGGTTTACTATCTAAATCTTATTGATTTAATGTCCTGTTTTCTTACTTTTGCTGCATTTTTATGATGCAGGTTTTTCCATGTGACATTCATCACAGAATAAACAATTTGGTTTGCTCTACGATGGTTATTTTGGCAGGTATCACTTCTTATGCCGTCTCAGTAACGAAGGCACTGTCTATCACATATATTATTGGAAGCAATTTGATTAGTCTATTGTCTGAGTACAAGCTGAAGCCCTATGATGAACTGCAGTTTGGTTTAACAAACACGCCACAATTAGTCCTTCTCGCGTTTAAAAGAAATGAAGAAAAAGACTGGATCACGGTCACGAAGGCCAGTCAAGTTAGAAAGCTGGTTATAGCACACCGGACACGATCGTTGCTGTCTCGCACATCGGTACCACCTTCAGCAATGGATCGAGCACCAGCACCTTCTCCGACGACACTTGCTCTAGCACTGACAGTGGCAGTAGCTCGGGCTGATCCAGCTAAGTATTGGGCACCGACTGCGTCAGCGGATTAGGCTGATCTACTGGAGGATCGGCCATCGGCACCGGCACCTGCTCCGACACCGGCACCTGCTCTACAAGGAGTACCATCTCCGGCAGTAGCCGCGGAAACTAGTCGCACCAGCATGGGCACCAGCAACGGCTCCGTCACCTGCACCAACACTTGCACTTGCATTTGCTCCAGCCCGTGCAGTGGCAACGAAAATAGCAGTTGCATCGGCAACAGACTCGGCTGCAGTTCACACTGCATATACCAAAGTCCTTACAAAAACCGACATCTCCACCTTCTTGGTAAGCATTGGTGTCGCGGGACATCTCCACCAATGGGACTGGGAGGCCCTGTAACGCCCTCGATGCGGCTATAGCTCCCACGTGTCGAGGCACGACTTAGAGACATAACCGCATTGAAAGCAATGTCGCAAGTTAGGTAATCATTACAACATCCCATGTAATATATGATAAAAGGGGGAGATACATAGTTGGCTTACACTCACCACGTCACATCAGAGAACATAAATAACATCCATCATACAAACACTCATGGCCCGACTACGGCGCCAAAATAGAAGAAAACCCAACATGCGACAAGGCCCTGAATCGAACCCCAACTAGGCACCACTACTGATCATCAGGAAAAGACACGTAGTAACGCTGAGAGTCCTCGTCGAACTCCCACTTGAGCTTGCACTCGTCACCTGGAGCGGAATCACCTGGACCTGCATCTGGAGTTATAGTATCTGTGAGCCACAGGGACTCAGCAAGCTCGCACCCTCGCGATCAAAACTATTTAAGCTTATAGGAAGGATCAGGCAAGTATATGTGGAGCTGCAGCAAGCGTCTAGCATATGTGGTGGCTAACTTATACGCAAAAGAGAGCGAGAAGAGGAGGCAAAGCGCAAGCGAGAATCTAGAAGAACAACCTGCGCAAGCATAACTCCAACACCGTGTCCACTTCCCGGGCTCCGCCGAGAAGAGGCCATCACGGTAACACACTCAGTTGATTCATTTTAATAAATTAAGGTTCAAGTTCTCTACAACCGGACATTAACAAATTCCCATCTGCCCATAACCGCGGGCACGGCTTTCAAAAGTTCAATCCTTGCAGGGGAGTCCCAACTTAGCCCATGACAAGCTCTCACGGTCAACGAAGGAATAGACCTCCACTCGAGACACACCGATCAGACTCGGTAACCCGGTACAACAAGACAATTCGACAGGTTAAAACAAGACCAGCAACACCGCCTGAATGTGCTGAAAAATCCCGATAGGAGCTGCACATATCTCTTCCTCAGGGCACACTCAGATGAGCGCTCCATACAACTAAAACCAAACCTCGAGTTTCCCCGAGGGGGCGCTGCACAGGACTCTAGTTTGGACCAACACTCAGAGGAGCACTGGCCCGGGGGGGTTAAAATAAGATGACCCTTGAGTCTGCAGAACCCAAGGGAAAGAAAAGGCTAGGTGGCAAATGGTAAGACCAATGTTGGGCATTGCTGGAAAAGCTTTAATCAAGGCGAACTATCAAGGGGTTCCCATTATAACCCAACCGCGTAAGGAACGCAAAATCCGGGAACATAACACCGATATGACGGAAACTAGGGCGGCAAGAGTGGAACAAAACACTAGGCGAGAGGCCGAGCCTTCCACCCTTTACCAAGTATATAGATGCATTAAGATAACATAGCAATATAATGATATCCCAACAAGCAAATAAAAGATGTCCCAACAAGGAACGGCCTCCAAACTTTACCTGCAACTAGCAACGCTATAAGAGGGGCTGAGCAAAGCGGTAACATAGCCAATCAACGGTTTGCTAGGACTTGGTGGGTTAGAGGTTTGACACGGCAATTGGGAGGCTGACAAGCAAAAGGTAGGCATCGTAGCAATGGCATAGCAAGAGCGAGCAAACTAGCATAGCAAAGATAGTAGTGATTTCGAGGGTATGATCATCTTGCCTGCACAGTTGTCAGAGTTGGCTGGATCCTCACAAGCAAACTCAACGGGCTCCTCGGTAGCGAACTTGTCTCCCGGCTCTACCCAAGCAAGACAAACAAGCAACAAGGATACAATCAACCACGTGCAAGCTCAAACAATAAGATGCAAAGATGGTATGCTATGTGGGATGTGATGCGGGATGCAAAATGTAAGATATGATAGTAAATGCATGAACCTGGCCTCAACTTGGAATTCCAAGGGTACCACTGGAAAGAGGGGATGAAATCGCTTGAAAACGATATAAAGATCATCAGAATCGGAGTTACGGTTTGGAAATGGCAAGCGTTTTAAGATATGACACCGGTCTGCGATTTACAGCAAGTAGGCATCTAGTTGCAACGAAATGAACATGCTACAGCCACCAAACATGACAATGAAATACATGGCAGGGATGCACACAAGATGCTTAACAAAAGACTAGGACTGAGCGACGGCCAATCCATCCATTATGAGGTTCAAACAAGCATGGCAACAACGCAAATGCAAAACAGATTCCAGACTTAGTGAAATTAACACTTGTCTGAAATTTCAGATCACGAAGCCCTCTTCGCAGAAGCAAAACAACATGATACATGACCTGAACATGACAAGTAAGAACATGGCATGGAGCTACTCAACAAGCTTAACAAAAGACCCAAAGTGACCTGGGGCCAAAAGGGTTCACAAAATATACTAACGGGCACACGAACATAGCTAAAACACAATCAGTTTTCAGACTTAGTGAAAACTGAGACATGCTGAAATATAACTCACGAAGGCATGTAAACGAGATCGATGCACTCACTACGGTGCAAGTCATGGCAAGGAAAGCATACAACCATTAAGAAGGCACAAAATACAAGCTAGACATGGCAAGAACAAGGGCATAGCATGCACGGATCAACTACAATAACATCGGCAAAATCGCAAACGAGTTGACGATCTGCCCAGATTCACCATGAAGCAAAAGCAGAGCTCGACTGACTCAAGCTAGGGTGCTTCATACTTTCAAACAAAGACATGGATGGATAGAGCATAACATGATTAACAAAACTCCTTTACTGATCATCCTCAAAATAGGCACGGATCACTAGGAAACAAGCTGAACATATGGCATCATGAACTAAATAATCCCAGACTTAGTGAAAACAACTAAGTCCCTGAAAACAGATTTACCGGGTACCTCACTTTGCAAGCTTGCACAAGTCACCACACACATCCTAAAAATGCATGGGTTGCACCTCTGGAAAGAAGACAAAATCCTTAAAAAAACATATGAAGGACTCACAGGCATATCATGCACACAATAATCATGGCAAAAAATGACAAAAGTCTAAGATGAACTAGCAGATCAGACAATTAACTCACGAAGCCTCCTTCTAGCAGCATTTTGGGCATCAAGATGAACTCAAATGAAAATGATGCAATGGAATGAAATGATGTACTCGTCGAGTCGAACATTTTGATATATAATATGCCCAAATCGGAGCTACGGATGCAAAGTTACGGGCGGTCAAAGTATGCACAAAAATTTTAGGGTTAGGGACGAAAAGTCAACCGAGATGAATTTCTCAGATCTGGATCCAGATCCGCACGCTTCCCGATGCACGCCGGAGTTACTGTAGCAGCTCACCGGACTTGACGTGGAAGAAGGCCGGCGTGGGAGGAGGAGGAAGAGGACGGCGGGGCCCGGCCGGATCCAAGGCGCGGTGAGGCCGGGCGGCGGTGGCGAGGCCGGGCGGCGGGGCGAGGCCGCGGC